>NC_133336.1:233985313-234270313 GCF_042186555.1 Aquarana catesbeiana
CATTCGCTTTGTGCATTCGCTGAAGTGCAGAGTCAGAAGTGCTCCCACTTATAGAAATACCCCACTTTGAGGAAGAGCCCCCACAACAAGTGTGCCCCCTTGGCAAGTGTGCCTTTCCCAAAAGATGCTTAGATTTATACTTGTAGGGATGGGGGTGGGTGCATTCCAAATGATCTAATCAGGAGGTAATAAAAGTTAGTTAGATAAACAGAGCAATATTCTCACTTCAGAAACAGACTAGCGAGAGGGCACTAAAAGTTAACAGGCCATAAGTTTGGGTAAGACCAGGGAGAAAATTAAAGCATTGCAATGTGGATGGGTCTACAGATGGTTAAGCAAAAGCAAATAGCAGGGTTTCAGTTTTTGGGTGTAGTTGTTTTAGCAAGACATACATGTGGAAGGACAAAATAAATTTTCTGATAAGACATTCAGATGATGAGTGCAGAGTCAGAAGTGCTCCCACTTATAGAAATACCCCCACTTTGAGAAAGAGCCCCCACAACAAGGGGCAAGGGGGCACATATTTGCCCAGGTCCATTCCAAACAAACCTCCACGAAACAGAAAACCTGCCAACTTTTGTAAGGCAATTCTGCAGACCAGTTCTTTAACCACAGAATATTACACATTTGAATGGACAAAAGACCAAAATGAAAAATTTGCTGAATGGAGTCTTTCAAGGCATCCACTGGAAAACAAATAGCCAGAACTAATTCTGTTAACCCCTCCAGGGGGTCACCCTCAATACCTGAAGAGTTATTTTTAACCAGCTGCTTAATGCAGCCCTTAAGATTCTGACAGTCCCCAATAACTGCCACTGCCCGCTGAATAGCAGAACCAGAAAGATGCTTTAAACAGTGTCTCCAATCTTTTATCAACTGGATCTTTGAAAACCTGAATTTCATCCACCTGGCAGGTCAAATTTTTATAAAGATAAGAGACTGTTGCATCTGCTGAGAGCATGCTCCATTTCTTTGTCTCTATTTCCTCCAATGGATAAAGTTGGGCAAACTTCTTTGGATGCACAAACACCCTGTATAAATGATCCCATTCTGCATGCAACATCTCTTCTAAGAGAGGATGCAAGGGAAATGCATTATAAGGCTGTAGTAGACATAATGACCCCAGAGATGAATAACAGCAGATTCAGCATCTGGTAACTTGAAATCATCCCAAACCATTTCTGCCAGGGAATGGACTAATATCCTTTAAACCTGGATTTCTTCAGATTTAGACTCAGATGTGGAATCCATTGCCTAACCCTCTTCAAGTTCTGCCTCTTTATCTATGCCCACAGGGGAGAGGACAGGGGAAGGGGGATTGTCTGGATTTCTTCCTGCCTTGCCCTATGGACAGTGGCGGCTGGTGCTCAAAATTTTTTGGGGGGGGGGGGCACAAACAAGCTGAAAAATACTGAAACCCCCCCATCAATTGCAGCCTCACTGTGCCCATCATATGCAGCCATTGTGCCCATCATATGCAGCCATTGTGCCAATCATATGCAGCTACTTGTGCCCAGTATATGCAGCCATTGTGCCCATCATATGCAGCCACTGTGCCCATCATATGCAGCCACTGTGCCCATCAAATGCAGCCGTTTGTGCCCATCAAATGCAACCACTTGTGCCCATCAAATGCAGCCACTTGTGCCCAGTATATGCAGCCACTGTGCCCATCAAATGCAGCCACTGTGCCCATCAAATGCAGCCACTTGCCCATCAAATGCAGCCACTTGTGCCCAGTATATGCAGCCACTGAGCCCATCAAATGCAGCCACTGTGCCCACCAACCACCCCCCCCAACTCGCGGGGTTTGCGGCTCTGGCAGCACCCACCCGTAACCCCCCCCCCCGTGCAGCAGCTCCTCTCAGAGGGGCGGCGACCTCCGCTCCAGCGCGTGTCTCCTCTGCTCCTCTTCCTAAGCGCTGGACATCCAATAGGGTTGCCCGGCGCTTTGGCCAATCAGGAAGCAGGTCTGATGCCCTGTTGGTCACAGGTGGAGGGAAGACATGTAACACATTGTAGATGGATGACCAGCAAGAACCAGCAAGAACCAGGTAAATGGAGTATAGAGCTGAGCAGACAGGTAACAGGATGTGTAGTCAGACAAACCAGATCAGCAACAGAAGGTCAGGTACAAGCATGGACAGCAGGTAGGAGAATGGTCAGAGTAAAAAAAAGTCATCAACACTGGAGCAGGCAGGTGAGCCAGAGACAAGCAGAATCCAAAGACAGGCTGAGGTCAGGGCAGGTAGCATTCAAGCGAAGTCAGGACAAGTCCGGTCAATCACATGAATCAAGAACAGGAACAGACGTAGGAACACAGGAAGAGCTGCAGATCATACAACAACCAACTAGTGCAGCTGTTGCACTTATACATGCTACTTGGCATCCGCATCAGTGGCAAATACAAGAGTGCCTGTACATATGCATGTGCAGTGGCATCACTAGGGGGGGTGGGGGTTGCGG
This sequence comes from Aquarana catesbeiana, assembly GCF_042186555.1. Classification (NCBI taxonomy): domain Eukaryota; kingdom Metazoa; phylum Chordata; class Amphibia; order Anura; family Ranidae; genus Aquarana; species Aquarana catesbeiana. Next base: position 233,987,780 of record NC_133336.1, read on the forward strand.
GCGGCACTGGGTAACACCTGCCAGAGGGGTAACACCTGTGGGCAGCACACTGTCCTCACCCCTACACTAACGTCTCGCGTCTTGCCAGCTGACTCCCACAGCGGAGCGGACCGAAGCCGCCTCCTCCTCCTCTCTGTTTACATCTACACAGGAGGGGGAGGCAGCTTCAGTCCGCTACGCTGTGTGAGAGGGAGGAGGGAATCCAAGGGAAAAAAACGCTGTGCCTATCCCGTGCTGTTCTGAGGTCTGTAGTTTAATGTAATGCAAATGGACATGTTCTGGGGGGGTGCCATGGGAGGGGAAAGGAGGGTCTGCACTGAGGGGGGTCTGCACTGATGGAGGTGGAGTCTGCATTGAGGGGGGTCTGCACTGATAAAGGGGGGTGGTCTGTACTGATGGAGAGGGGTCTGCACTGAGGGGGTCTTCACTGATGGAGGGGGTCTGAGCTCCCACAGAGCCCTCCTTACATTGGCTTTTTCAGAGTTCTCCCTTACATCAAAGTCTGGAGAGCCCCCTTACATCAGAGTCTGCAGAGTCTCCTTACATCAGAATCCACAGAGCCCCCTTACATCAGAGTTGACAGAGCCCCCTTACATCAGAGTTTGCAGAATTTTCCCTTACATCAGAGTCTAAAGAGCCTCCCTTACTTTAGAGTCAGCAAAGTCCTGCCCTACATGAGAGTCTAAAGAGCCTCCCTTACATCAGAGTCCACAGAGCCCTCCTTACATTGGCTTTTTCAGAGTTCTCACTTACATCAAAGTCTGGAGAGCCCTCTTACATCAGAGTCTGCAGAGCCCTCTTACATCAGAGTCTGCAGAGCCCTCTTACATCCGAGTTGGCAGAGTTCTCCCTTACATCAGAGTCTGCAGGGTCTCCTTACATTAGAATCCACAGAGCCCCCCTTATATCAGAGTCTGCAGAGCCCTGCTTATATCTGAGTCCACAAAATTCCAACTTGCACAGTATGGGGACCTCTGTGGCTCTGAAATTTAAAGGGGAACTCTAATGTAAGGGGAGCTCTGGGAACCCTGAGTTAAGGGGCTCTGATGTACGAGGGAATGCTGTGTGCTGTGTCCCCCCTTACAATATTGTACTCAGGGAGGGACACGACACTCACAGACAGGGGATGGAGGGAGAGCTCACTCAATTACGATGGAGGCTCAGGCATCGGCTGTCAGCACCTTTGATCACACAGCTGCAGCACTTCACACTTCCCATAGAGCAGACACAAGAGGAGATGAGAGGGAGGAGAAGGTGAGCAAAGAGAAGAAGCTGACCAGCTCTCTCTCTTTTCTTATCTGTACAAGGGGGGGTACTGTCAGTGCTGGCTCTGGGCTGTGTGACAGACACCCCACAGTGGTGAAATGGCAGGGCCCGGTTGCAGGTGTGACCTTTGTGACCCTGGTAGTTCCGCCACTGGTACATATGCTTTTTTTCCTGCTTGCCACGCTGTTCTTCCTGTGTAGAATGGGGCTATATGGGGGGACTTCTTGTCTGTTTTTTAACCAGTGCCCATTCACCTATAGGTGGTGCATAACCCAGCTAGTCATGAATGATAACATGATCTGTGACCAATGATATTTAAAAAAGAGAGTCTTTTTTCAATGTGTATGAATCTGATTGGGGTTCTACTGTGTATAAGCTATATCTAAAAGAATAAAATGAAAATTCCAAAGTCAAATATGCACTGCTAGGGTACAAAGTTTCTGAGGCTTTCTATGAACTGTTCATAAACTGCAACATAGAGCTTTAATGGAACCACAAACCTGTAATTTAAAGGATTTGTTTTAATTCTGGAATTGATATATGCCCTCCAATGCCTGACTTCCCTTGTCTTTTTTTTATAACAATAGTTTGTTTATGAGCCCCATAAAAAAAACAAATTTAATTTATTTACTCCCCCTAGACTTTAGTGGGGTACATAAAAAAGTTTGGATTTTCTGAATGAGAATGTTTTGCAAAACTGGTCATGAATTGAACCCAGGCAGATTAGATCATTCATAATCACTAGCAATGCTGATTCCGGCCTCACACTGTCTGCTGACACAATTCATGCTCCATACACAAGGAGATTACATTCTGTGCTCATTCTGTGTATGGAGATATCACCGTCTCTACTCATGGATGACAATATTGGGGGGTCTACTCCATTATAACATTTTTCTTATAAAAGTCTATTTTGTGGAGTTTTATAAAGTTATCTAATATAAATGATTCCAATAAAGAGAAATTAGTTCTATTCATGTAGAGAATAGTTACATTCATTACATCTTCTGGTAACATTCTTCTCTTCTTCTACAGCTTGTCCTCTAATGACCTGACAGACAGTTCCTGCCCCCACCTGGCATCTGGAATAAGAAATAACCAGACACTGAGGACACTGAACCTGTCTGATAACAATCTGAAGGGTTCTCATTTCAGGGATCTGATGGAAGCTCTGACAACAAGCCAGATAGAGGAATTACAGTAAGTATAACAGGACTGAGGCTAGGTTCACACTACTGTGGTGCGAGAAATATCACAATCCATGCGCATTTCCTGCACCACATTCAAATTGCACTGCCCTTGCAAGTGGGTCTCAGTGCACTGTTAAGGACACCCCAAACACAGGTTGCGAACACAGTGCATTTGTCAACACCAGATCGCATGGTACAAAATGACAATGCGATCTGGTTGCAGTGCAGTTTACAAATTGTTGCATGCACACCTTTGGTGCAATGTGGTTTGATTTGAGCCTATTCAAAAAGAATGGGTTAAAATTTCACAGCACTGAATCACATGCAAATTGAACAGGAATGTGGTGCAGTTCCTGTGCAATTCACATGCACTTCATAGTGTGAACCAAGCCTGACTAAGACAATAATATTATGGGGCAGTTTAAATCGTAAACTTGTAAAAAAAGGATACATTGTAATCAAGATCTTTGTAAAATATCTGTGAAATAGTAAGAATACAAAAGTAAACGCACCAAGCCACCCCCAGCGCTTATGGGAAAAAACATCTGAATATTATAATATAATCTTTGGACTCCATAAAATAGCTAACCACTGAAAGTTGTCTTGTTCTTGGAAGTTGATGACATCACAAAATAGTCTCTTCCTAATATCTTGTTAAAGTCCTACAATCAATATATTTGGATATCTGCTAAAATAGATTATAGGAAGTCATACAGGAATAAAGGAATTCAATTTTACTGAGCAATTAGAGCCTTATACATAATTCCTTTTACTTGACATGGCCATCCACTGTTCAGTGTCAGGGGATCTCTGCAATAGCGGTGCGTCCATAAGGGCGCACGGGCGCCACCCCCTCTCTTCAGCCACCCCCTCTATGACCAATGGATAGATTCATGCATAGCATGAATCTATCCATGGCCGCCGCTGCCGCCCCCTATTCAGGCGCCCTGGCCCTTTTCGGGTGCCGGGCGCCTGAATTACAGTGCGGGGGTGTTTTTGAAGCACCTGATTAGAGCCATAGGCTCTAACAGGTGTCAAAAAAGGTGACCTGCGAGCGCCATGTTTGACGCTCGCAGTTAACCCAGGTATGTTAGAACAGCAAATGAATATTCACTTTTCTAACACTGAAACGCCTCTCCGCCAATCAGGTACTCGAGTCTGTTACCCGTCACCTGATTGGCTGAAACGACAGGCGCTGTGATTTCACGCCTATCAGGAGGAAAGTACGGGAGGGAACGCATGGAGGACACCGCTCGCCGCCGTCACCCCCTGCCCCACCGAGACAGGGTAAGTGCCAGGCAGACAGCGGGCGGGGGGTTACAGTAGTGGCATTCGATGGCACAGTGGCAGCATTTGATGGCTCAGTGGCAGCATTTGATGGGCACAGTGGCAGCATTTGATGGGCACAGTGGCAGCATTTGATGGCACAGTGGCAGCATTTAATGGCACAGTGGCAGCATTTAATGGCAGTGGCAGCATTTGATGGGACACAGTGGCAGCATTTGATGGGACACAGTGGCAGCATTTGATGGGGCACAGTGGCAGCATTTGATGGGGCACAGTGGCAGCATTTGATGGGGTACAGTGGCAGCATTTGATGGTGCACAGTGGCAGCATTTGATGGGGCACAGTGGCAGCGTTTGATGGAGCAGTGGCAGTGTTTGATGGTACAGTGGCTGCCTTTGATCGTCACAGAGGCTGCCTTTGATGTGCACAGTGGCTGCCTTTGATGGGCACAGTGGCTGCCTTTGATGGGCACAGTGGCTGCGTTTGATGGGCACAGTGGCTGCATTTGATGGGCACAGTAAGGCTGCAATTGATGGTTTTTTTTTCAGAATTTTTCAGTTTGTTTACGCCCCCCCAAAAAAATTTTGAGCACCAGCCACCACTGGATCTCTCCATTACCTCCTATGAGTACATAGATTTTCTCAGCAAAGATAAATAGAATATCAGATAAAAATCATCCGTTCCAATCACTAGCAATGCTGATTTTTACCTTGTACTGTCTGCTGATACAATTCATGCTCCATACACAATGAGATTATAGCACAATACGAGTCATGTCAGTGGTATTCTGTGGTAATCCTCAGTGGTGACATCTGTACAAGTATTTATGGATAATTTGTAAAAAAATGACACTTTTCTCCTTTTCATAAATGACAGTGAACAGGAGAAAATCACCAGTAAATTTGCCGGCTAATCTGTGACTCTGTACAGTTTTGGTGTCAGCCAATTAGCAACCACCTGAGCTCAGCTCAAAATCAGTTTGGGCTTGGCTCATCCTTGGCTTGGGCTCATGCTTCGGTAGAGGGAAAGGTTTAGTTGTGCATTGACATTATGGCTCTTGCTTGGAGCCTTTTCTGCAAATACAAAGGAGAGAAGAAGCCAACTGCCTAAGTCTGGATGGGCAATGTTTGCTGCTACAGGATGGAGGTAAAGTAAGTGTGCATCATTCTGTGGAGAGGTTCTGATGTTATGGAGTAGCGAGTGAGTACACTAAAGCAAGAGAGGAATCTGACGTAAGGGTGCTCTATGGATTCTGATGTAGGGGGTTTTCTGTGAATTCTGATGTAAGGGGTGCTCTGTGGACTGTGATGTAAGGGGTACTCTATGGACTCTGAAGTAAGGGGGCTCTAGGAAACCTGATTTTAGGGGGAATGCTGGAAACTCTAATGTAAGTGGTGGCTCTAGTGACCAGAAAACTCCTTACATTAGAGTTCCCTTTGCATCAGAGTCTGCAGCATTCCCCATTACACCAGAGTTTTCAGAGTCCAGCCCTTAAATCAGGGATCCAAGTACACCCTTTATATAAGAGTTCCCGGAGTTTCCCCCTTACAATTTAAGGGGGAACTCCATGCACTCAGATGTAAGGAGGTCTCTGGGAACCCTAAAATAAAGTGGAATACTGGAAACTCTGTTGTAAGTGGGGCTCTGGTTACCAGAGTTTCTCTTTACACCAGAGTCTGCAGCCTTCCCCCTTACATCAGAGCTCCCTTATATCACAGTTACCAGGGTTCCTTCTTAAATCATGGTTCCCAGAGCATCCCTTACATCAGAGTCTCCCAGAGTTCCCCCTTATATCGGAGTCTGCAGAATTCCTCTTTACAGTGTAAGGGATATATCCACCACAGTTCCTGAAGGTTTTACCCCATAATGGCCAGAGCATTTTTTGCTATTATGAGGGGTATCTGTATTGTCTGAAATCAGGATTAATCAATTTTCAAATATACTGTATTCAGTATATCATAGTTTGTAGAATCTATAACTTTCACAGAGACTAAATATCAAACACTGACTTGGGTTATTTTTTATTATTTTATTTTTTATTATTTGGCCTACATTTATGAAGAAAGATAATTTGTTTGCAAAATTGTACAACAATTGCAAAACAAATTTTTGGTATTTTTTCATTTAGAGAGCAAAAAATAAAAAACCTTGGTAATCCTGTACATTGAGATATCACAGTCTCTACACATGGATGACAATATTGGGGTGTCTACTCCATTATAAAATTTTTCTTAAAGTCAATCTCCTGGAGTTTTATAAAGTGATCTAATATAAATGATTCCAATAAAGAGAAATGAGTTTCATTCATGTAGAGAATAGTTACATTCATTCCTGGGGGAGAAATTCATTTTCTTCTGGTAACATTCTCCTCTTCTACAGATTGAAGAATAATGACCTGACGGACAGTTCCTGCCCCCACCTGGCATCTGGAATAAGAAATAACCAAACACTGAGGATACTGAACCTGTCTGTGAACAATCTGGGGGGTACTAAGTTCAGTGATCTGATGGAAGCTCTGCCAACAAGCCAGATAAAGGAATTACAGTGAGTATAACAGGACTGACTGAGACAATTATATTCTGGGACAGTTCATATCCAAAACAAATGAAAAGAGTTTACATTGTCATCAAAATGAACTCTATTAGGGCCGGTTCACAATGCCGTGACTCAGTGATGTCACTAGAGTTGGTGTCAGCTGGTGCGGTAAAACATGGTGTCACCCCCTTCTGTCTATCCTCCCCAGCACCCCGCAAGCAGCGCATGGTCACTCTTTCTCCTTCTTCAGGTGCGGGATCAGCCAGAGTGAAGGAGTCTGAGGAAGGAGTGGAGGAGGCAGCCACACCCCCAGCTCTGCCCCCCCTAACTCCGGCTGCCTCTGGAGATAATGAGGACCCCAGAGGGACAGCTTGACCTGATTTAATGACTGGGGAGTGTTATAGTCAGCCTCCCCCACATGGCTGGGTGCCCTTCTCCGCTGCAGCTCTGCAAGTGCAAGAAATATAGTACAGTGTGTAGCCCACTGCTGTGACTTGTCAGGCGACAAGTCGCGCCCCATTAAGTGCAATGGAACCATTCTAATTTGTGCGACTCAAGTCGCACCAACTTAGAAAAAGGTTCCTGCACTACTTTGGGGCAGCTTCAGCATGACTTCCATTGACTTCTGTTAAAGCCCAGGGCAATGTAGCCCCCTCAAAATACCCCTTTTTTGGGGGGGGGCTGAAAGTAGACATCCCAAGGAATTTGCTGAGAGCATGCTGAGCCACTGGAAGTTTTTATTTTTTGTCACAAGTTTTTAAAATTTGACAAAAAAGTTTTCTTTTTCTTACACAAAGTTGTCACTTTAACCACTTAAGGACCGGGCTTATTTTTCAGACTCTATGTTTACAAGTTAAAAACTTTTTTTTTGCTAGAAAATTACTTAGAACCCCTAAACATTTTATATATTTTTTTCAGACACCCTAGAGAATAAAATGGTGGTCGTTGCAATACTTTATGTCACACCATATTTGCGCAGCGGCCTTACAAGCGCAATCTTTTGGGAAAGAATACATTTTTTGACCTAAAAAAATAAGACAACAGTGAAGTTAGTCCAATTTTTTTAAATTGTGAAAGATAATGTTAGGCCGAGTAAATTGATACCCAACATGTCACACTTCAAAATTGTGCCCGCTCGTGGAATGGCGATAGACTTTTACCCTTAAAAATCTCCATAGGCGACATTTAAAAATTTCTACAGGTTACCAGCTTTGAGTTACAGAGGAGGTCTAGGGCTAGAATTAGTGCTCTCGCTCTAACGATACCTCAGGTGTGGTTTTCATATGCGGGTGTGACTTACATATGCGATCGCTTCTGCGCGTGAGCTTGGCAGGACGGGGGGAGTTTAAATTTTTTTTTTCTTATTTATTTTATTGGAAATTTTTTTTATTTTTACACTGTCCTTTTAAAAAAAACATTGGGTCACTTTTATTCCTATTACAAGTAATGTAAACATCCCTTGTAATAGAAAAAAGCATGACAGGACCTCTTAAATGTGAGATCTGGGGTCAAAAAGACCTCAGATCTCATATTTAGACTAAAATGCAATAACAAAATAAATAAAAACATAAATGTCATTTTTTTTTTACAAAAATTTTTTTTCCCCTTTAAGAGCATTGGGCGGAAGTAAAGTTTGACGTCACTTCCGCCATCCAATGCTATAGAGCCGAGTGGGGGCCATCTTTCCCTCACTTGGCATCCAGCCTCACTGGGGAGCGGACGTGATCGTCTCTGCCGCTACCGACAGCTCCGGTAAGCGGCGGAGATGACTGAAGCGCGACTAGAGGGGGGGGCCCCTCTCCCACCACCAGTAAAAGTGATTTTGTGGTAAATCTGCGCTGAGACCACTTTTATCCAAAAGCCATTTTTAAAAATACTGGGGTTATGGCAGTTAGCTGCTGCCATAACGACAGTATTTAGCGTCAAAGTACTGATGTAAAACAGCGGCGGCTGGTCCTTAAGTGGTTAATATGATATTTCTCACATGCCCTGGGTGTATGTGGAATTACACCCCAAAATACATTCTCCTACTTCTTCCAAGTATGGGGATATCACATGTGTGAGACTTTTTGGGAGCTTAGCCGCGTACGGGGCCCAAAAACAGATGACCACCTTCAGGTTTTCAAATGGGTTAATTTCCTCATTTCACTTCCGGACACTAATTAGCTGCTAGGATTGCTTTTACAATAAAGATGACCGCCAGCTGAAAAAAAACAATACCAGAATGATGCCTACAGCTCTCAAAATAACCACTCAAAGTCCAGCAACGTATTGGTAAATGGCTGGTCCTTGTTGGGCATACATGTAATGTTCTTTTCTTTTTTTACGCAGCCTGTGGGCTGAACAAAAAAAAGCAGATTTCTCCATTCATATCGATGTATGTGGATGAAGATATCTCTGCCATAAAAAGTGAAAAAAATATATGCCAAAGCATAGAAGCAATCTGCCCACTGACTACTCCAGGCCCCTTATGCTTGGGCATATAACGTTCTTTTTTTCACTGCAGATAAGAAATCTGCTCCTGCAAGCACTGATGTATGTATTCTGAGAGCAAAACCCTGCTGCTGTCATAATAAACAAATCAGTACTGCAGCTTATTGGCATTCCTGCAAAGCAAACAACAATGGTTGACAGTAATACACAGTAACAAAATAACATGAACACAATAAAACAACATATTTTTTCTACTTTTTTTACTTTTTTTGTAACTTGTCAGAACCATGAACTTTTCAGGCTGTGATTTTAGGGTCTCTCAAAATGCGATAGACAGTTTCCTGACTATCTAACATCTTTTGAAACCCTTGTGTGTGAATTGTGTGCCCTAGACTGTTCCATGCTGTACCTAGTCTAATAGTCCACTAGTGTGTGGTAGCGACAGAAGCAGTACTTGATGCCGAGACCGGGTTGGCCAGGACAGGAGGAACATAAAAAATGGGTGTCTTGTCTTATTCCATGTCTGCTACAGAGACAACATTTTCTTTGGGGCGATCTATGGATTGGGGTACCAGAGAGGACATCAGGAAAATGCCTCTCATGCAGCTGGCTCACTGCATCTGGATTTGGGGATTGGGTCACAGAACCTTCTGGATACAAAAGGGCCGTGATGAGCTCTTCCTGAACATTTAGAAAGGATCCACCACTTCCTGTTGCTTTGTAAATTACAAAAGCATTATATATAGCTAATTGAAATAAATAAATAGACACCTTTTTGTACCAGTGTCTGACTGTCAGAAACCATGAACCAGACCGAGACAGAAGTACAGTAAAATCGCACTTGTTTATTAATAAAAATAAAAAGGTAAATAGAGTAAGCGTAGTCAAAGCATAGCTAGAGTCCAGTAACCAGATCGGGTAATCAGCCAAGCCAGAGTTCAGTAACCAGATCGGGTAATCAGCCAGGCCAGAAGTCAGTGATCAAAGTAGAGGAACAGCTAGCAGGGTAAGGAGCCAGAAGGGATGTCAGCAAAGCCAGTCTTTAAACAGGAACACAGGAGATGCTTTCTTGTGATGTTACCAAGGCGAAGGCAGGAATGAAGTGAGCTGGATGTCTTTAAGTAGGCAGGACTGACGAGCAGATCCACAACAGCTGGTTAACTGTGGAGAGAGAAGAGAGCTGGCAATGAGCTGACAGCTGAGCGGCCAGCTTAGAGAAGGAAGGGCTGAGCCAGCCCTGACAGTACCCCCTCCTCAACGACCCCTCCCCCTCAGGAGGACCACCGGGCTTGAGGGGAAAACGTCTATGGAAATCACGGAGGAGGGCAGGGGCATGTACATCCGAGGATGAGACCCAAGAGCGTTCCTCTGCACCGTACCCCTTCCAATGCACCAGGTACTGTATGCGCCCACAGAACTTACGGGAGTCAACAATGGATTATACCTCATACTCCTCATGGTTCTCAACCTGTATAGGGTGAGGACGTGGCACCGAGGTGGTAAAGCGATTGCAGACAAACAGTTTCAATAGGGAGACATGAAAGACATTTGAGATGCGCATACTAGGAGGAAGGTCCAACGCGTAAGACACTGGGTTAATTCTGCGAAGGATACGGAAATGCCCAATAAACCAAGGTGCGAACTTCAGAGGGAACACGAGGTTGGAGGTTGCGAGATGACAGCCAGACCCTGTCCCCAACCTGGTAGGAAGGCGCAGGCAGGCATCTGCGGTTAGCATGGAGTCTGTATCTATCATTAGCATGACGCAAAGCCTCCTGGACTTGTGCCCAAGTGGAAGACCACGGAGATGTTCCTATAGCGCAGGAATACTCTGCGAAACAAATGAGTCAGACAACATGGAAGGTTGGAAACCATAATTCGCCATAAACGGAGACGATCGGGAAGCAGAATTCAAGGCACTGTTGTGAGCAAACTCTGCCCATGGTAATAGGTCTGACCAGTTGTTGTGATGGTCAGAAATATAGCAACATAGGAATTGCTCCAAGGACTGATTGGCTCGTTCTGCAGCCCCATTAGACTGCGGGTGATACGCAGAGGAGAAAGCAAGCTGAATTCCCAGCTGTGCACAAAAGGCTCGCCAGAACTGACAATCACCTTGGGTAGCCCATGTAAGCAAAAGATCTCACGAGCAAAAATGAAAGCCATTTCCTTAGAAGTGGGCAACTTTTTAAGTGGAATACAATGACACACCTTTGAAAACCAGTCAACCACCATAAGGATAACCGTGTTGCCTTGGGAGTTAGGCAACTCCACAATGAAATCCATAGACAGGTGAGTCCAGGGCCTCTCTCCATTGGGTATGGGTTGTAGGAGGCCCACTGGAAGGTGTCGTGGAGTCTTACTCTGAGCACACATGGAACAGGCAGCTACAAAGGCAGTTACATCAGCACATAGACTAGGCCACCAGAATTGTTGGGAAATGGCCCAAACGAGTTGATTTCTCCCAGGGTGGCCAGCTGCCTTGGGAGAATGGTAAGTCTGGAGCACGGCAGTACGCAGACACTCTGGGACAAAGCAGCGGTCACAAGGTTTCTCAGGAGGAGCATCGACTTGAGCAGCAGGAATTTTGTCACCCAAAGGAGAAGTAAGACTGGTGCGAACCGTAGCCAGAATACAATCAGGAGGAATCAGGAACTGGAACCGACTCCAACTTGGAAGTGGAGGAAAATTGTTGTGACAAGGCATCAGCTCTTACATTCTTAGTGCCGGGTAAGAATGGGACAGTGTAATTGAAACTTGACAAGAAAAGAGCCTGTCGCGTCCTTCATGGAGAGAGGCATTTAGCCACAGGCAAGAATGTGAGATTCTTATGGTCAGTAAGAATGAGAACCAGCACAGTGGTACCTTCGAGGAGATGTCTCCATTCTTTCAGGGCTAAAATGATCGCCAACAGCTCTCTGTCACCAATCTTGTAATTGCACTCCGCAGGTGACAATTTCTTGGAAAAGTATCCACAAGAATGCATAGCACTCTCAGAGGTAGGCTGTTGAGACAGAAGGGCGCCAACACCAGTCTCCGAAGCATCAACCTCGAGGATAAAAGGTAACGTAGGATCAGGATGTGCCAACACAGGAGCAGAAACAAAGGCAGTCTTGAGACTTTCAAAGGCCTTAATGGACTCCGGAGACCAACTCTGTGGGTTACTGTTCTTTCTGGTCATATCAGTCAGGGGCTTGACCAGAGACGAGAAGTTATGAATAAACGTCAGATAATAGTTGGCAAAACTCAGGAAACGCTGCAGAGGACGTGACCCCACGGGTCGAAGCCACTGTAGGACTGCCAAAAGTTTCTCTGGGTCCATTGAAAAGCCAGCAGTGGAAATGACATGGCCCAGGAATTTAACCTGTTCCCGATGGAACTCACACTTCTCCAGTTTACAATAGAGATTTTTCTCTCTTAATTTGTGAAGCACACGACAGACATCTGTGTGGTGGCTCTCCAGGGACTTGGAAAATATGAGGATATCATCAAGATAAACCACCACACATAAATGCAACAAATCTCGAAGGACATCGTTAATAAATTCCTGGGAAACTGCCGGGGGTTACAAAGGCCAAAAGGCATTACGAGGTACTCATAATGGCCTGTTCTGGTATTAAAAGCAGTTTTCCACTCATTGCCCTCCTTAATCCTCCCGAGATTGTAAGCCCCTCTCAGATCAAGCTTAGTGAAAACCGTTGCTCCCTTGAGGCGGTCAAATAACTCTGTAATCAACGGGATCGGGTAGGCATTCTTAATCGTGAAACGATTTCTTCACAAAGAAGAAACCAGCACCGGCATGAGACGAGGATTTGCGGATGAAACCTCGAGAAAGTGCGTCTGCAACATACTCCTCCATGGCTTTATCCTCCAAGACCGACAAAGGGTAAACCTGACCACGAGGGGGAGTGGCACCAGGTTAAAGGTCAATTGCGCAATCATACAGCCGATGTGGAGGCAAACTACCAGCTTGACCTTTGTCAAGGACATCGCTAAAATCACAGTACTCCTCTGGCAGCGGGAAGAGTGAAGAGGTACACAGGACCTTGGCTACTTTTCGGAACCATGTTTCACTGCATTGTGGTGACCAGTAGAGAACTTCAGCACGGAGCCAATCAAAAGAGGGGTTGTGCTTCTGTAACCAAGGATAACTAATAACCAGCAGAAACTTAGGGAGGAAATCACTTGAAATTGGATTATCTCATGGTGAAGAGCCCCTACGGCCATGGACAACGGAACCCTCTCATGAGTCACATGGGCAGGCTGTAGAGGTCTCCCGTCAAGAGCCTCAATGGCAAGTGGAGTGTCACGCAGCTGCAATGGAATCGAGTATTTTGATACAAAGGCAGCATCAATGAACAGGCCTGCAGCCCCAGAGTCAATTAGAGACTGTATCTCGATAGACGACTTAGCCCAAGAAAGGGTGACCAAAACCAGGGGCTTATCCTTCTGGATAACTGGGGACGACACAACACCACCTAAAGTCTGTCCATGACAGGACCTCAAGGTTCGGGTGTTCCCAGGACGGGTAGGACAAGACTTCAAAAAGTGAACTGCCTGGCCATAATAAAAGTACAATTTCTCCCTCCCCTAAAGGCTCTCTCATCCGCAGAGAGACGCGTGAAGCCCAAGTGCATGGGTTCATCTTCACTGACCGACTCGGTACCAGGAGGCATAGGAGGTGAGGGAAGCACGGGTGGGACTGCAAAGCTCGGACGCAAACGTACAGGAGGCTTCCGCAAGCGCTCCTTAAAAGAAAGTCTTTCTCTGAGTCTGGAGTCAATGAGGATGGCAAACGAGATCAAGCTCTCCAGCTCAGTGGGTATATCTCGGGCTGCTATCTCATCCTTGATGGAATCCGAGAGAGCATGAGAAAAAGCAGCCATAAGGGCCTCATTGTTCCAAGCAACCTCTGCTGCCAGAGTACCGAACTCAATGGCGTAGTCGGCAACAGTTCTCGTACTCTGTTTGACGGACATGAGGCACTTGGCAGCAGAAGCGGAGCGTGCGGGAACGTCAAATACCCTTTTAAAGGAGGCCACAAACTCAGGGTAACTCAAGATAACAGGTTTTTGCGTCTCCCAGTCTAAAAAGTGGCATGCTTGTATAAAAGTTGTCCATGTACAAGTTGTAACCATTGCAGAGCAAGGAAAACGCCAAGTCCCATACTATCTTGCCACTGCTCCCCATGTAGTCTGGGCAGTCAGGGGGCTCTACTTCACTTGTCTCTTCCCTCATAAACTCTAAATCAGTTTGTATAGCCTGTGGCCAGATCACAGAGCTTATACATTTTGACCCCAGATCTGACACGGCTGAGATACTGCTTGAGTGCAAGGCAGCCAGTAAAATGTATGAGGGACTCATCTATGCAGATGTTTTGTTGGGGTATATACACATCTGCAAATTTCTGGGAGAGGTAGTTTATCAGTCAAAATTGGTCAAATTTTGTAGAGCTGATCATATTCAGGGTCACTCAGAGTGTGTTATCACTAAAATGCATGAAATGCATTATCGTCTCATATCTATTCCTGGCCATTGTAGCAGAGAACGTAGGCATATGATTAATTGAGTCTGTGGACCGATATGACCACAGTGCCCATGTAGAGGGTTAGGCTAAAAAAAGTTTTAGATTCAGAAACTGTGATAGGTTTCCACGCAAATTGTCTGGCAAGGTTGGAAATTGGGGCTGGCAGCGACTTATTTTTGTGCGTATGAATTACTTTCAATTGAGTAGTTGTCAAATTTGCTGTTTCCACCTTTTGGGTTGGGCTGTAAATGGTGGAATAAAAGGTGCTCCTAAATCTGTGGGCTGCAAATCAGGATTTGCATGCACATTTGGAAGGATACTATGGGCTCTATAGGCCTGTGCACAATTTCTTGGTGGCTGCGGGATGCTACTAGTGCTAACCTACTCATCAACTTGGACTGCACTTATGGGACTTACCACATTGCCATGTGATACTGCAGTGCTGGTGTGTAAAATGCTAGAATAAACTAGGCTGCCTGGCAGTTCACCAAAAGATAGTGTGGCACTAGTACTTGGACCCTGCTGCATATGAGACAAATCATGCATTCCTAGGACTTCAGCTACCTGGGGTTGGGTACTCCTGATCTTAGCAGGGAACTCTTGTCCATTATCCAAGCTCTCTGTTGGGATGCCATTGCTTTCTACAGGTTCGTATTCTGAGGCAGATTCTGTCAGTGAGGCTTCTCCTTAGCTTTCATCTGACATGCTCAGAATCCTGTAGGTGTCTTCACTAGAGTACCCTTTTTGGGACATTTTGGCCACTAAATTTACAGGTACCTAGTGCAACTAATGGAAAAAGAGCTCCTGACTTTCAAGGACTGCTTGAACCGCTACAAATACAATTTACCTGTTAGAGCTAGCAGAGATCAGGTCTGATTCTGGTAAAGCTGTGGATTTGTGTCCAAGCAACGAACGCTAACACTGCATTTTTGGGGACACTATACTAAAGAGGCAATACTATAGTTCTGTTTGTGATCAATATATTGATCCATACAGACACTATGCTAGCAATGACGGTGATCAGCGACCTATAGCATGAGTACGATAGCGTGCAGGCAATCTAATGCTAGCTGACCCTGGCTGGGAGGGATGCTAACTGTCTTTGATGCTATCTGACACTATTTGATGTCACTAGTGGCAGTAATACAGTGATCAGTGAAAAATAGTGTACACTGAAACTGTACTAATGGCACTGGGGGGATGACAGGGGTGATCAAAGGGTTAAAGGAGAAGTACAAATACAAGTACATGTTGGCTGGTTCCGCTCTGCAAGTAGTTGCCTTGTTACAGAGGCTGTGGCTGCAGGCTTTTAATGTTATTTTACCATGGGAGTACGGTATATTTTTTTTTCCTTGGCGCTTATCTTTACAAGCAGAGGTATGATGCTTATCTCTGCACTGGGGGCCAACAAAGGAATATATACTATAACCAAAGCCTGTTTGACCATTTATAACTTTATGGTCTATCTCATCTGGTAAGAGGCCTTAAAGGTGTTATGTGGCAGTGGAATTTCTTTCAAGTTTGGGTGTATGCACCATCTGCCTACGGATGGATTCGGATTTTTACTTGTCATCACAACTCAAGAGGTGATTGCATCTGCACATTTATGTTTGATCAATGTCACAGGTGAGAAGATTTACTCACATATGGACTTACATGTTTAACTTAATATTGTTTGTTGTTTTTGTCATTATTTTAGCGCTGCACAATTTGTATCAAAATTATACAGTGTCTGCTTTGTACATATTTACTAATTTCTTGTGGTCTAGCATGGATATTTTTGGTGGTTTTACAATACAAGTCATGACAGTCGTTCATAATTTTGGACCAACATTTATACTGCTACATTTCTTCAGTAAAAATAACCCAAATCAGTGTATATTGTTTAGTCTGTGTAAGGCTTCATGTACACGGGATGTTTTTGCAACCTCTCCTGAACAATTTAACTTGACAGATAGTATCCCGCGTCTAAAACGTCCGTTATGCCGTGTTTAGCGGCGTTTCGCTGTGTTTGAATTTAGAAGCGTTTAAAAATTTTTTTTTTTCAAAATAGCCAAAAATGAAAAACACCTGTAAACGAAATGCGAGTTACCGCATTTAGAAGCGTTTTTGGAGCTTGAAATGCCTCTAAACTCAGCTTTTGGACCCATTTTTTTGCTTTCCAACAAAGCCTCTAAACTCAACTGCCTAGAAACTACTGTAAACGACCCTGTGTACATGTACTGATAAGATAACATAGAGGAGAGTTCAGGAGCAGTCGAAAAAAATGCCCAACTGCTCCTAAACGTCCGTTTAGCAGCAGCAGTGTACATGAGGCCTAAAAGTTATAGCTTCCAAAAGCTATGGTACTACGGCCTATCTAATTTCTTGAGGCCCTGAAATGTCAGGACAGTACAAATACCCCCAAATGACCTCTTTTAGGAAAGAAGACACTTGCCCCCCTGAGGCCCCCAGTGGCATGCCCTTCTGACCCCCCTGTACCATGCCTTCCTGAACCGCCTGTACTGTTCCCTCCTGACCTTCCTGTACTGTGCCCTCCTAACCCTCCTGCACCAGGCCTTTCTAAGCCCTTTGTACCATGCCCTCCTAATCTTCCAATACTGTGCCCTCCTGACCCCCCTGTTGCATGCTTTCCTGAGCCCCGTACTCTCCTGACCTTCCCATACAAAGCCACCCTGAACCCCCATTTAATGCCTTTCCAAGCCCCCTGTACCATGCCCTCCTGACCTTCCTGTACCAGACCATCCCAAACCTGTGGTACCATGCCTTCTTGAGCCCCCGGTACCATGAACTTCTAATTCTATTCTAATGTACATTGCTCTGCAAACCCCCTGTCCTGCTCACCCACATCCACTGTCATACCTTTCCCTGTACACTGCCCTACTTTCTTCTGACCTCTGTGTATTGCCCTACTTACTACTGACCTACTTACTACTGACCTTTGTACACTGCCCTACATCCTACTGACCTCTGTACACTGCCCTATTTACTACTGCTCTCTGCACACTGTCCTACTTACTACTGACCTCTGTACACTGCCCTACCTATTACTTACACTGGCCAGAAATCAGAGCATATAGCCAGGCCTGAAACTAATTAAGCAAGTCAACCTGCAGTACCAGATGTTCTACCTTCATGATGAACTCCGGCATCAGACTTAAGGGGGGTGACCAATTACTCCCCAGACATTCAAAAAATTGTGAATGAAAGTGAATGCAAATTAAGTTTCTGGCTAAAGCTAACTTTTAAGGCTACATTTATATTTTTACAGTGACATTAGTTTTATTGTATGTTTTAAGTTTTCTCCATACAGTCCTTGACGTTACTTTTCATTGGGGGCTTTCTAGTTAACTTCTTACAAAAAAAAACATTGCCACACCCCAGGGACCTATGATCTCTTCTTTGTTATCCAGGTAGATCTCCACCTCTCAAAGGTTGCCTAACCCTGATGTAGAGAATAGTTACATTCATTCCTGGGGGAAAAATTAATTTTCTTCTAGTAGCATTCTTCTTTTCTTCTCCAGATTGTATAAAAATCACCTAACAGACAGTTCCTGCACCCACCTGGCATCTGGAATAAGAAATAACCAGACACTGAGGACACTGAACCTGTCACATAACAATCTGGAGGGTCCTCATTTCAGGGTCCTGATGGAAGCTCTGCAAACAAGCCAGATAGAGGAATTACAGTGAGTATAACAGGACTGACTGAGAAAATA
Source organism: Aquarana catesbeiana (assembly GCF_042186555.1). NCBI lineage: Eukaryota > Metazoa > Chordata > Amphibia > Anura > Ranidae > Aquarana > Aquarana catesbeiana. The sequence continues at coordinate 234,005,737 of NC_133336.1, forward strand.
ATATTCTGGGACAGTTTAACACTTTAATCATTCAAAAAATTATATTGTAAACCAAATTGATCTAATTTTTTGTGTCCCTAAGTAGCCAATCCCAGACTGTTGTCTAATGCTGGCTATAAATATATCAGAATATGGCAGGATTAACAAGGACCATCTGAACTTTGATCAGTGTGTGCCCATACCTATTTAAGAGTTGATCACTAGGTCAACTTCTGTTGAACAGACAAGTTGGAAAGCTTTTTTCATCAGTGGCTGAAACCATTGATCAAGGTATTTTGACAGGGCTAGGTCCTACTATCGGAATACAATATCCCAGCAGAGCGGATTCCTCTAACCACCTTGTTTCTGTGGATGGGGGGGGGGATCTGTTTATTTTGTTGGTTCAGCCCACTGGCTAAATTAAGGAAAATTATTATAAATAGAAAATTACTATGCTGCGATATCTCCTAACATTAGTTCAAACAAATACTTTTAAAGTGCCTACATTACAATGCTGAGAAAAATAATAATAATTAAAAACCGTGATAAACTAACAAAAATTATAATATATTCCAAAACTGTATATAGAGTTTTTTGATTGCTGTGATGATAAATTCTGTGTTAAGTGTCACATTCCACAGACAAAATAAAAATAATAAGCAAACTAATAAGAGTTAAATATATGGTATTTAACTTTTATTAGTTTGCTTATTTTATTTTGTCTATGGAATGTGACACTTAACACAGAATCTATCATCACAGCAATTAAAAAACCCTATATACAGTTTTGGAATGTATTATAATTTTTGTTAGTTTATCACGTTTTTTTATTATTATTATTATTATTCTCATCATTGTAAAGTAGGCACTTTAAAAGTATTTGTTGGAACTAATGTTAGGAGATAGCGCAGCATAGTAATTTTCTATTTATATTGTTTTCACACGACTTTATGGGACGTGATCAGTGTTAGCAGTTGTCGATCATTATTACTCGTCTAGTATATTTTGTTTTTTATTTATTTTGGCACTTTTAAAATAGGTAGCTCGCAAGATCCTCATAGTTTGTTTTAAGGAAAATTATTCTATTGTTAGCTGTAATCTTAGAATCTTATCACACTCTCTTGTCAGTTACAAAACAGACTTTTCCCAAAGCTTGTCACACAGTACAATTTTCATTATATCTACTATTAACTATGTAGTGCACAAGCCTGACTGATTGGATACAGACTGATTGGATAGATTGGGTACGTCCTCATATTACGTAGCTTTGGTAAATTTAAAGTTGATTGTGCAAAGATTATATGGTGAGATTGTAACAGGTATAGTGACCCTAAAAGCTTTAAAAGGTAAACGTTAAATTTAGTCTGGTATCTATATAAATAGATGAGATTATGGTGAATCTAATTTTACTGTAATAAGCAATCAGAGCTTTATATACAGTAAATTTCTTCCATCTGACATGGCCATCTGCTATTCAGTGTCAGGGGATCCCCCATTACTTCCTATGGGTACAGAGCTCTTATCAGCGGAGATAAATAGAATATCAGATAAAAATCCTCCCATCCAATCACTAGCAATAAATATAAAGGCAATAAAAAAAGTCTTAAGTTAAAAAGTCTCTTTAAATATTGCAGCAGCTCTTCTTGTCTCTACTGTTCCAAAAGGACAGTTTTCAATATACAATCTGTGTATGAGCCAACATAGGTAGCGGGGGAGATAAGCTATAACATTCGCTGTGTCCTGTGCAGGGGGCTTCCACCATACAATTCCACCATGTGAGGGAAAACTTCCACTTTGGGGATGCACTCACCAGAAATACAGCAATAGCAAGCCTTGAAACTTAGATTTCTCCAGCGCTCCCATGCATGCATCCACTAGGTGTCAGTCAAGCTATCTGGTGCTCAAAATGAACCATAAGGGAGGAAATGGAATGTCCACATAGTGTGATATCGTTTAAACTTTAAAACTTTATTCCATCAAAAATACCCCCAATAAAATATGCGTACCACAATGTAATAATAATGAAGCAAATATGAGCGCACTATGCCTGTATGATGCTCTGGATGCCGGCTGGGTGGAGGAAGACCTCTGCTGTGTACAGCAGCAGTGTACTTCCTCATTCCTCCTCGGCCCATGGAGCGCACTCGTCACTTCCGGTAGATCACGTCCCTCAGGGTGAACTGGTGGACGCATGCATTGGAGTTCTGGAGAAATCTAATTAAGTTTCAAGGCTTGCTATTGCTGTATTTCTGGTGAGTGCATCCCCAAAGGGGAAGTTTTCCCTCACATGGTGGAATTGTATGGTGGAAGCCCCCTGCACAGGACACAGCGAATGTTATAGCTTATCTCCCCTGCTACCTATGTTGGCTCATACACAGATTGTATATGGAAAACTGTCCTTTTGGAACAGTAGGCACAAGAAGCGCTGCTGCAATATTTAAAGAGACTTTTTAACTTGATACTTTTTTTATTGCCTTTATATTTATAATTTGATTTTAAGTAGCTGCTTTTAAGTGTTTTATTATTACCACAGGAATCTTTCCGCCCAGGGCACAGAGTGGTGTTTTATTAGGTGGGCACATTTTATAGAAACATCTTGGTTCACAATCACTAGCAATGCTGATTCTGGCCTCACACTGTCTGCTGATACCATTCATGCTCCATACACAAGGAGATTATAGCACAATATGAGTCATGTCAGTGGTATTCTGTGCTCATCCTGTGTATGGAGATATCACAGTCTCTACACATGGAGGACAATATTGGTGGGTCTACTGCATTATAAAAATTTTCTTTTAAAATACTATTTCCTGAAGTTTTTCTAAAGCGATCTAATCTAAATGATTCCAATAAAGAGAAACGAGTTCCAATCATGTAGAGAATAGTTACATTCATTCCTGGGGGAGAAATCCATTTTCTTCTGGTAACGTTCTTCTCTTCCACAGTTTGCGTTATAATGACCTGACAGACAGTTCCTGCCCCCACCTGGCATCTGGAGTAAGAAATAACCAGACACTGAGGAGACTGAACCTGTCAGGGAACAATCTGGAGGGTCCGCATTTCAGTGATCTGAAGGAAGCTCTGACAACAAGCCAGATAGAGGAATTACAGTGAGTATAACAGGACTGACTGAGACAATAATATTCTGGAACAGTTTAACATTAAAAACTTGTAAATATTCTGATTTCAATTGTTGTAATAGTGACCTCTCTTCCTGAGATCTCTATGTCTGGTCTGTATGGAGCAGAGACGATCACTGCAGACATTATTAGATAGTTGAACTCCCCAAACACTTGGAATCCCCAATTTGTTTATTGTATGAAGAAGCTTCAGGCAAATTATATTATGTGGTAGATATTGGTATATGAAGTTGTTAAAAGAAAAATATTTCCTCACCTCAGTGTGTGTATTGCAGGAACTTCCATTAAAGAAGAAGAAAATAAGATTATACAGATACAGGGGAGAATGCAGAATAAAATAAGCACAATAAAAATAGTGGCCATAGGGTGACACCATAACAATAAACAATTAGATTAAAGTGGTTGAAGACCTCAGATGTGAAATATGAACAAAACATATCCCTCTATACTGTGTACTTTCTTGACACCAAAAAGGAAAATGATGACAGGGGAGGGCACAGCTTATGAGTGACAGCCTCAGCTCTGTTCCTGTGTGCTGTGTGGAGGGAGGTGTGTCCCTTCCCTCTAATCAGCTCTCTGAGCTTTCCTCACTGATGTAACTCCAACTCCCCACCCCCTGCTTTTCAGAGCTGAAAGATTGTGTGTAAATTCTGCACTTTAAATGAATGTAGGGGAAAGGCAGCTGCAGATAAGCAGGTATAACTTATGTAGGAGGATTTGTTTTATCTTAATGTATCCCCTGAGGCCAGTCACTGCACTGGGTATATTTAAGGGTTTACAATCACTTTAACCACTTGCCAACACTTTCAGCCTCTTCCTGTCCAGGCCAATTACCAGCTTTCACGCCTGTCACACTTTAAATGACAATTGCACGGTCATGTAACACTGTGCCCAAATTATATTTTTATCATTTTTTTCACACAAATAGAGCTTTCTTTTGGTAGCATTTAATCACCACTGGGGTTTTTATTTTTTCCTGAACAAACAAAAAAAGTCTGAAAATTTGGAAAAAAAACCCAACATTTTTCATAGTTTGTTATAACATTTTGAAAACAGGTAATTTTTCTCCTTCACTGATGTGTGCTGATGAGGCAGCACTGATGGGCACTGATAGGTGGCACCGATAGGCACTAATTGGTGGCACTAATGAGGCGGCACTGATGAGGCGGCACTGATGAGGCGGCACTGATTGGCAGCACTGGTGTGCACTGACTGGCAGCACTGGTGTGCACTGACTGGCAGCACTGGTGTGCACTGACTGGCAGCACTGGTGGGACTGCACTAATAATCAGGACATTGATAATCAGTGCTGATGTGCCTTTACCACAAGCCCGTTATTGGATTTCTTCTCTCCTCACGCTGTCAGTGTGAGGAGAGAAAACCTGATAACTGGCTTGTGTTTACATCCTGTGATCAGCTGTCATTGGACACATCACTTGGTAAAGAACTGCTGTAATTGGCCCTTTACCCCGATCTGTGATCAGCTGAATCCAAAGGACTGGGCAATCACAGAGCACTCTGCCCACGCGCCACAGGGGGCATGCCGGCAGCGCAATCACAGGAGGACAACCATGGACACCCTCCCGGCAATGTAAGCCTGTGCTGTAGCTGTCTTTCAGCTATAACGTGGGTGGAAAGCGGTTAATGACAGTGCACAGGAAAAAAAAATAAAAAATTGCTTTGTCAACATAACTGCTGGAGGCAACACAGCAAGTTTTAAAAAATGACAACGTCATCAAAATAAAGTCTGGAATAGGTGTTGAGAAGCAACTATTACGAAAGCTCACATCACTTAAAAGTATTTTAAACATCCTTATTGGCTAAGATCATCAAATACAGCCAATGCATGTTGGTCGTAAGGTCCCCTTTCTTCCGGGCTTGAGCAGTGGATCTTGTTAGAATCAGAATGAGATATAATTGAAGACCCATGTTAGGGCTTGGTGGGGACTGTCATCACTTATCTGCACTGTGAACTGCTGACTGAGAAACTTTATATGGCAACAATGTGTAAGGGGCTGTTCAGGGTCATTTCCTGTTTTTCACAGACAGCCTAAATGAGTTAAAGACGCACTTCAACTTCCTGGTTTTTTTTTTTCTGCTTGACAATGTTCATGTGAAAGAGGGCTAAGAGCAGCGTAGTATTCTGGGTATGACAGCTTTAAAAGAAAAGTATGGGTTTAGGGGTTATTTCAGATTAGTCAGTAATTAGGCCTGTGAATAATAATAATAATATAAATACCAATAATCATACATATCTCTCATAATTGCACCTCAGAGAACAAAGGTCATTAGATTGATCTGCTGAGATCTGATGACCATTTCTATCCTCTTTTCTAGGATTGAGAACATCTAATTGTCAGATGAAGCTAAAAGGGAACTGAAAAATCTGAAAACCCTCCAACCAGGACTGGAGGTTTTCATGATGAGCCCAGAGGAAGAATCTCAGCTGCAGCTGTGAATGGAGTCGGGACATCAGGGCCAGATTAAGAGCAACATGGGCCTGGTGCTAAGGATTTTGGTGGGCCTTTTTATGGAAATAAATAAAATGAAAACGCAAACAATTTTTGTTAAATTTAAATTAAAGAGATAGAGAGGGGTGTGAGAGAGTGGTTAAGAGAGAGAGAGGGGGGGGGATAGCGAGATGGGGGGTTGAAAGAGAGGGGATGAGAGGGAGGGGGAAAGAGAGAGAAAGGGGGTGAATAAGAGAGAGAGAGAGGGGGTGAGAGAGAGGGGACAAGAGAGAGGGGGTGAGAAAAAGGGGAATAGAGAGAGGGTGAAAGAGAGAGAGGGTGGTAAGGGGTGAAGGGGGTGAGAGAGAGAACAGGGTGAAAGAGAGGGGATGATAGAGAGTGGGGGTGAGGGGGGTGAGTCTGTGGGAGGCACAGCATAGTACATAACACGAGGGGGGGAATAGCACAGTACATTACATGGTTGGCACAACACATTACATTACATGCTGGATATATGGATACAGCACATTTAATGGTAAGCAAAGCACAGTACATTACATGGTGGGCACAGCACATTACACAGTTGGCACTGCCTAATACAGCACATTACAAGGTAGGCACAGTTCATTATATGGTGGGCACAGCACATGACATGGTTGGTACTGCACAACACAGCACATTGCATGGTGGGCACAACACAGCACATGCACACGGTGGGCACAGGACCTTATATGATGGGCACAGCACATGACATGGCGGGCACAGCTGAGCACATTACATGGTGGGCACTGCACATTACAAGTGGGCACTGAACAGCACATTATATGGTGGGCACACCATATTATATGGTGGGCACTGCACATTACACGGTTGGCACTGCCCAATACAGCACATTACAAGGTAAGCACAGTTCATTATTATGTGGGCACAGCACATGACATGGTTGGTACTGCACAACACAGCACATTACATGGTGGGCACAACACAGCACATGCACACGGTGGGCACAGGACCTTATATGATGGGCACAGCACATGACATGGTTGGTACTGCACAACACAGCACATTGCATGGTGGGCACAACACAGCACATGCACACGGTGGGCACAGGACCTTATATGATGGGCACAGCACATGACATGGCGGGCACAGCTGAGCACATTACATGGTGGGCACTGCACATTACAAGTGGGCACTGAACAGCACATTATATGGTGGGCACTGCACATGGCAAGGTGGGCACTGCACAGCACATGACAAGGTGGGTACTGCACGACACAGCACAGCACATTACATTGGGAGCACAGCACATTAAATGGTGGACACCACACATGACATGGTGAGCCCTGCACATCACATTCCATTGGGCACATTGGTGGGCACTGCACGACACAGCACATTACATTGTGAGCACAGCCCATTAAATGGTGGACACCGTACATGACATGATGAGCCCCACACAGCCCATTCCATTGTGGGTACTGCACGGCACATGCCATGGTGGACAATGTACAGCACATTACATGGTGAGTAAAGCACATTAGATGGTAGGCACTGCATGGCATAGCACATGACATGGTGGGCACAACACAGCACATGACATGGTGGGCACAACATAGCACATGACATGGTGGGCACAACACAGCACATGACATGGTGGGCACAACACAGCACATGACATGGTGGGCACTGCACAGCAATTTACATGGTGGGCACTGCATGGCACAGCACATTACATGGTGGGTACAGCGCATTACATGGTGGGCACTGCATGGCACAGTACATTACATGGTGGGTACAGCGCATTACATGGTGGGCACTGCATGGCACAGCACATGATGTGGTGGGCACAGCACATTACATGGTGGGAACAGCACATTACATGGTGCGCACAACACATTACATGGTGGGCACTGCATGGCATAGCAGATTTCATGGTGGGCAATGCAACTGCACATTACATGTTAGGAACTGCACATGACATAGTGGGCACTGCTGAACAGCACAGTACATTACACAGTGGGCACAACACACTACATGCTGGGCACAACACATGGCAGGGTGGGCACAGCACATGACATGGTGGGAACTGCACATGACATGGTGGGCACTGCATGGCACAGCGCATTACATGGTGGGCACTGCACATTACATGGTGGGATTACTGCATGGCACAGCACATGACATGGTGGACACTGCAAATTACATAGCAGGCATTGCAAGGCACAGAACATGACATGGTGGGCACTGCACATTACATGGGGGGCACTGAATGGTACAGCCCATTACATGGTGGGCATTGCACATGACATGGTGGGCACTGGATGGCACATCACATGACATGGTGGGCACTGCACATTACATGGCGGCCACAGTGCATGGCATGGTGGGCACTGCATGGCACATCACATGACATGGTGGGCACTGCACATTACATGGTGGGCACAGCACGACATAGGGGGCACTGCACATCACATGAAGGGCAATGCAATGCACAGCACATGACATGGTGGGCACTGCACATTACATGGGGGCACTGCAATGTACAGCACATGACATGGTGGGCACTGCACATTACATGGGGGGCACTGCAATGTACAGCATATGACACACTGGACACTGCACATTACATTTTGGGCACTGCACATTACATGGAGGGCACTGCAATGTACAGCATATGACACACTGGGCACTGCACATTACATGGGGGGCACTGCAATGTACAGCACATGACATGGTGGACACTGCACATTACATGGGGGGCACTGCAATGTACAGCACATGACATGGTGGGCACAACACAGCACATGACATGGTGGGCACAACACAGCACATGACATGGTGGGCACAACACAGCACATGATATGGTGGGCACTGCACAGCAATTTACATGGTGGGCACTGCATGGCACAGCACATTACATGGTGGGTACAGCGCATTACATGGTGGGCACTGCATGGCACAGTACATTACATGGTGGGTACAGCGCATTACATGGTGGGCACTGCATGGCATAGCAGATTTCATGGTGGGCAATGCAACTGCACATTACATGTTAGGAACTGCACATGACATAGTGGGCACTGCTGAACAGCACAGTACATTACACAGTGGGCACAACACACTACATGCTGGGCACAACACATGGCAGGATGAGCACAGCACATGACATGGTGGGAACTGCACATTACATGGGGGCACTGCAATGTACAGCACATGACATGGTGGGCACTGCTCATTACATGGGGGGCACTGCAATGTACAGCATATGACACACTGGACACAGCACATTACATGGGGGGCACTGCACATTACATGGAGGGCACTGCAATGTACAGCATATGACACACTGCACACTGCACATTACATGGGGGCACTGCAATGTACAGCACATGACATGGTGGACACTGCACATTACATGGGGGGCACTGCAATGTACAGCACATGACATGGTGGGCACAACACAGCACATGACATGGTGGGCACAACACAGCACATGACATGGTGGGCACAACATAGCACATGACATGGTGGGCACTGCACAGCAATTTACATGGTGGGCACTGCATGGCACAGCACATTACATGGTGGGTACAGCGCATTACATGGTGGGCACTGCATGGCACAGTACATTACATGGTGGGTACAGCGCATTACATGGTGGGCACTGCATGGCATAGCAGATTTCATGGTGGGCAATGCAACTGCACATTACATGTTAGGAACTGCACATGACATAGTGGGCACTGCTGAACAGCACAATACATTACACAGTGGGCACAACACACTACATGCTGGGCACAACACATGGCAGGATGAGCACAGCACATGACATGGTGGGAACTGCACATTACATGGGGGCACTGCAATGTACAGCATATGACACACTGGACACAGCGCATTACATGGGGGGCACTGCACATTACATGGAGGGCACTGCAATGTACAGCATATGACACACTGCACACTGCACATTACATGGGGGGCACTGCAATGTACAGCATATGACACACTGGACACTGCACATTACATGGGGGGCACTGCAATGTACAGCACATGACATGGTGGACACTGCACATTACATGGGGGGCACTGCAATGTACAGCACATGACATGGTGGACACTGCACATTACATGGGGGGCACTGCAATGTACAGCATATGACACACTGGACACTGCACATTACATGGGGGGCACTGCAATGTACAGCACATGACATGGTGGACACTGCACATTACATGGGGGGCACTGCAATGTACAGCACATGACATGGTGGACACTGCACATTACATGGGGGGCACTGCAATGTACAGCACATGACATGGTGGACACTGCACATTACATGGGGGGCACTGCAATGTACAGCATATGACACACTGGACACAGCACATTACATTTTGGGCACTGCACATTACATGGAGGGCACTGCAATGTACAGCATATGACACACTGGGCACTGCACATTACATGGGGGGCACTGCAATGTACAGCACATGACATGGTGGACACTGCACATTACATGGGGGGCACTGCAATGTACAGCACATGACATGGTGGACACTGCACATTACATGGGGGGCACTGCAATGTACAGCACATGACATGGTGGACACTGCACATTACATGGGGGGCACTGCAATGTACAGCACATGACATGGTGGACACTGCACATTACATGGGCACTGCAATGTACAGCATATGACACACTGGACACAGCACATTACATTTTGGGCACTGCACATTACATGGAGGGCACTGCAATGTACAGCATATGACACACTGGGCACTGCACATTACATGGGGGGCACTGCAATGTACAGCACATGACATGGTGGACACTGCACATTACATGGGGGGCACTGCAATGTACAGCACATGACATGGTGGACACTGCACATTACATGGGGGGCACTGCAATGTACAGCACATGACATGGTGGACACTGCACATTACATGGGGGGCACTGCAATGTACAGCATATGACACACTGGACACAGCACATTACATTTTGGGCACTGCACATTACATGGAGGGCACTGCAATGTACAGCATATGACACACTGGGCACTGCACATTACATGGGGGGCACTGCAATGTACAGCACATGACATGGTGGGCACAAGAGAGCACATTACATGGGGGGAAGCAGCAGTCTTTCCCCTAGCACAATAATTACACAACACCTCCCTAACAAATGTGCTGACCTTATCATAACAGCATGGGAGATGTCCTTCCTCCCGGGCTCCTGCAGGTTAGGAGAACATCAGTGCCCCTCCCCCAGACAGCTCCCAGACACTGAGGATCTGTGTGAGTGTAACAGATCCTGTGATAGGAGTCAGGCATTGGTAGAGACAGGACTCGGCTGCACTAACACATGTCTCCTCCATGTGTGCACAGAGGGCTCCTCTTTCTTCAGGAAGACACACAGATATTGATAAGCCACTGCCATGGGCCTATATTGAGGGAGGGGCCTGGAGCTGCAGCTCCACCAGCCCCTATGTTAATCCCGCCCTGCGGGACATGGTTCTGGATGATGAGATTTGGGCTCCGTGCACACTAGGAGCTTTAACTACTTCCAGACCACCCAACACACATATACTGCGGCAGTGCAGGCCCGGCTGAATGAAACAACGTACCTGTACTTTGTTTGGACTTTCGGGTCTGCGGTGTGCGTGCGTGTGCTGGCGACCTGCTGCAATGGGACAAAGCGGGAGCATATTAGCAGGTCCAGCGGCTGTGAAGGCCACTGGCCACCCACGTTCGTTTGGAGGAGAGACAGAACAGCGGTCTGCCTATGTAAACAAGGCTGACTGTCATTCTGTCAGTCAGGAAGAGAGAGATCTGTGATTCCTGCTAATCAGGGACACAGATCTCGCTCTTCCTAAAGTCAGTCTACCCCCCACACAGTTATGCTGCGTACACAGGATCGGACATTGATCGGTCATTCCGACAACAAAATCCATGTTTTTTCCGATGGATGTTGGCTCAAACTTGTCTTGCATACACACGGTCGCACAAATCTTGTCGGAAATTCCAAACGTCAAGAACGCGGTGATGTAAAAGACGTACGAGCCGAGAAAAATGAAGTTCAATAGCCAGTGCAGCTCTTTTGCTTGATTCCGAGCATGCGTGGAATTTTGTACGTCGGAATTGTGTACACACGATCGAAATTTCCAACAACAGATTTTGTTGTTGGAAAATTTGAGATCCAGAGCTCAAATTTTGTTTGTCGGAAATTCCGTGGAAAAATGTCCGATGGGGCCTACACACGGTCGGAATTTCCGACAACAAGCTCCCATCGAACATTCCTTGTCGGAAAATCCGACCGTGTGTACGTGGCATTAGAATGCATTCCCTAGGAGCACACTTAACTCTTTGATCGCCCCTGATGTTAACCCCTTCTCTGCCAGTGTCATTTATACAGTGACAGTGCATTTTTTAGCACTAATCACTGTATTGGTGTCACTGGTCCCCAAAAAGTGTCACTTAGACCCCTTTCACACTGGGTCGTTTTGCAGGCGCTATTGCACTAAAAATAGCGCCCGCAAACCGACCTGAAACAGCCGCTGCTGTGTCTCCAGTATGAAAGCCCCGAGGGCTTTCACACTGGAGTGGTGCGCTAGCAGAACGGTAAAAAAACTCCTGCTAGCAGCATCTTTGGAGTGGTGAAGGAGCGAAGTGTATACTGCTCCTCCACCGCTCCTGCCCATTGAAATCAATGGGGCACCGCAGCTATACCACCGGCAAAGCGCATCTGCAGAGGCGCTTTGCAGTGGTTTTTAACCCTTTCTTGGCTGCTAGCTGGGGGTACAACTGCCCTGCTAGCGGCCGAATAGCGCTGCAAATTCGACGGTAAAGCACTTTATCGCCGACGCACCTCCTGCCCCAGTGTGAAAGGGGCCTTAGTGTCAGATTTGTCCGGCGCAATGTCGCAGTCCAGCTAAAAATCACTGATCGATGCCATTACTATTAAAAATAAAAATGCCATAAAAATATCCCATAGTTTGTAGACGCGATAACTTTTGTGCGAACCAATCAATATATTATAATTTCGATTTTTTTTTCACTGAAAATATGTAGCAGAATGCATATTGGCATAAATTGATGAAAAAATTTGATTTTTTACATATTTTTATTGGGTATGTATTATAGCAAAAAGGAAAAAATATTGTCGCTATTTTGTTGTTTATAGCGCAAAAAAGGGAAAAAAAATACCGCCTAAAAAACAGCTCTATTTGTGGGAAAAAAAGGACATCAATTTTGTTAGGGAACAACATCGAATCACTGCGCAATTGTCAGTTAAAGTAACACAGTGAAGTATCACAAAAAATGGTGTGGTCATTAGAGTGTAACACATTCCAGGGCTGAAGTGGTTTCTCAAAAAAACACTGGATAAAGAACACTCATATGAGCGTTTTTTTCCAGCGTATTTCTGTTGTACAGGTTTCTTGCCGGTGTTTAGCAGTGTATAGCTGGTTGTTAAAGAGCAAGCTGACCGCCCCCGTCCTTAAAAACTGATGACTCATCAGCTGTCAACGGGATTCCCCATTGACAGCTGAATGTAAACAAAAGAATTGAATTGAAGTTTGAGAAAAAAAAACTGCGTGGGGTTCCCCTCCAATCCGTATCAGGCCCTTTAGGTCTGGTATGGATTTTAAGGTGGACTCCACACCTAAATTAAAGGGGTTGTAAACCCTCGTGCTTTTTCACCTTAATGCATCTTATGCATTAAGGTGAAAAAACTTCTGACACTAACCAGCCCCCCCCCCCCCCCCGTTTTACTCACCTGAGCCGTTCGTTCCCACCGCGGAGACACACTCTACCTCTCTGCTCTTCATTGGATAGATTGATAGCAGTGCAGCCATTGGCTGCCGCTGCTGTCAATCAAATCCAATGACATGGGCGTCGGGGGGGTGGGGCCGAGTCCTGCTTTCTATGTGAATACACGCAGAAGCAGGACTCGAGAGTGCGCAGGCATGGGTGTTCACCAAGGAGAGCGCTCCTCCAACGCAGACACCCAATGTGGGGAGGAGCTACCAGCGCCGACGGGGGACCCCAGAAGAGGTGGATCGGGGCCACTCTGTGCAAAACAAACTGCACAGTGGAGGTATGATATGTTTGTTATTTAAATTAAAAAAAAAGAGGTTTTACAACCCTTTTAACTGCTTGCCGCCCACCCACCGTCAAATGACGACGGAGCGGTGCGGCTCTCGTTTTGGAACTCCGTTACCGTGTTGCTAGGACACGGCGCGACCCCGATCTGTGTAAAGACACGCGTCCGTGGCTCTTTAACCATGTGATCGGCTGTGTCCAATCACAGCCGGTCACATGTAAACACGGAGATGCCGGTAATCAGTGGGGGATAGATGCCGCATTGCATCCATACCTAGGTGGATACAGTGAGTATGATTTAAAAAAACAAAAAATAAAACCCATACTTCTTTTTAAAAGGCTCTAACTTATTATGCAAGTATGTAAACAAAAGACTATCCTGATTTCTTAACCACTTCAGCCCCGGAAGATTTGGCTGCTGAATGACCAGAGCATTGTTTGCAATTCGGCACTGCGTCGCTTTAACTGACAATTGCGCGGTCATGCAACGCTGTACCCAAACAAAACTGATGTCTTTTTTTTTCCCCACAAATTGAGCTTTCTTTTGGTGGTATTTTTTGCACTATAAACAAAAAAAAAAACGACCATTTTGAAAAAAACACAATATATTGTACTTTTTGCTATAATAAATATCCCCATTTTTTTTTTAAAAAAAGCTAATTTTTCCCTCAGTTTAGGCCGATACGTATTCTTCTACATATTTTTGGTTAAAAAAATCGCAATAAGCGTATATTGATTGGTTTGCGCAAAAGTTATAGCGTCTACAAAATAGGGGATAGATTTATAGCATTTTTATTATTTTTTTTTTTTACTAGTAATGGTGGCGATTTGCGATTTTTTTATTGTGACTGCAACATTATGGCGGACACGTCAGACAATTTTGCCATTTTTGGGACCATTGACATTATATAAAAATGCATTGATTACTGTAAAAATGTCATGGGCAGGGAAGGGGGCGATCAAGGGGTTAACTGTGTTTCCTGGCTGTGTTCTAACTGAAGGGGGGATGGGACTAGCTAGGGGAAGAGATAGATCGGTGTTCATACTTTGTATGAACACACGATCAGTCTCTTCTCCCCTGTTTACACACAGAGATCCCGGTTCTCCCCGTGTCACGCGCAATCGCGGGACCGCCGGGCACTCCCATCGGCTCTGGGGACAAACAGGTGGCGCGCACCCCCCCCCTAGTGGCCACAAATAGAAGCAACGTAACATGAAGGCGATTCGCGCAGCCAAGCCATGTTGCTGCAGTACAACTGCGGCGGCTGGTCAGCGAGCGGTTAATGTATCAGGATTTTGATTATATCACTGCACTATGTTATTATTATGTACTTCTTTGTTTTGTACCTGGATGCCCCTGTTACCACTGATGAAGTTTGTGGAAGCCAATTGAAACAGGTTGGGGATTTTTTGGTAGGAAGACATTTTGCCAAAGTCAGTATTCACAATATATGTAGTTGTGTCTTCTGTCTGAAAAATATCAGGGATGTAGAAACATATTTTATAACATTGCCAGAGCATTGATATGTATTTCTTTTATATGTCTTTTACCAGAGCATTAATATGTGTTTCTTTTATATGTCTTTTACCAGAGCATTGATATGTGTTTCTTTTATATGTATTTTATCAGAGCATTGATATGTGTTTCTTTTATATGTCTTTGAAAGATAATTTTGTACAATAAAATTTAATATTTTTTATATCATACAATGTGTGGTTTGGCTGCAAAAAAAACGTTCTATGGGAGAAATTATTGTTTGCATGACTATAAGGCTTCATGCACACGAGACGCCAGTGCAAACTCTGCTGAACACATGTTTTTAAAAGCTGAAACCGGCGTTTAGAAACGTCCCTTTTTGCCACGTTTGCATGCTGTGTTTAGCCGCATTTTACTGCGTTTGCGTCTAGAAGCGCCTGCAGAGCAGAGAATGACATTTTGCGACCCAACTTTTGGGGGTCCTAGCACTAAGTGGCCCTGAGATATGGGGCCCCAAAGTCAGGTCGCAAAATGTCAAGCACTTCTGCAGCAGAGAATGACATTTTGCGACCCAACTTTGGGGCCCCGTAACTCGGGGCCACTTGGTGCTAGGAACCCCAAATTTGGTGTGCAAACACAGTGGAACTAGCACTACAACATATTCAAATTTTCACCAATTGGCCCCGAGATATGGGGCCCAAAAGTTGGGTTACAAAATGTCATTCTCTGCTGCAGAAAAATGCTTGACATTTTGCAACCCGAAATGTATCTCGGGGCCACTTGGTGCTAGGAACCCCAAATTTGGATATGTTGTAGTGCTAGTTCAACTGTTTTTGCACACCAAATTTCCCTAGCACCAAGTGGCCCCGAGATATGGGGCCCCAAAGTCGGTTCGCAAAATGTCAAGCACTTTTCTGCAGCAGAGAATGACATTTTGTGACCCGAATTTGGGGCCCCATATCTCAGGGCCACCTGGTGCTAGGAACCCTAAATTTGGATATGTTGTAGTGCTAGTTCCACTGTGTTTACACACCAAACTTGGGTTCCTAGCACCAAGTGGCCCTGAGATATGGGGCCCCAAATTCGGGTCGCAAAATGTCATTCTCTACTGCAGTTTACCATCATATTTCTGTGTTTTCTGGTCCAAAAAATAGGGTTCCTTTAAAAAACACTTATAAACGCAAACGTGGCTAAACTCGGTACTGCGTTTAGCCACATTTAGCCACGTTTCGCGTCTGAAAAGTGGAAAACGTTTGCGTCTGAACCCATTTTTTTGCTTCTGGAAAAGCGAGGTTAAACGCAACTGCCTAAAAACGCCAAAAAACGAGACTGTGTACATGGACACATACAGTAGGATAACATTGAATGAGTTCAGGGGCAGTTGAAAAAAGTGTCCAACTCTGAACGCGTGTTTAACAGCTTCTCGTGTGCATGAGGCCTTATGTGTAAATAAAAACACAAATGAAAAAATTAGACTTTAGAGAACACCAATTAAAATTGATTAATTCTTTTATGTTAGGTTTAGCCTAGGGCTTTAATTTAATTGTCAGGAAATGTGGCACTGTAGATTACATCACCACACCCAAAAGCCCATAGTTGCCAACAGTCCCGATTTTCCTGGGACAATCCCGATTTTGGGACCCTGTCCCGATTGGAGGCTGTCCCAAATCGGGATTTCCATCAGGAAAATCGGGAATGTTGTTTTTTTAATTTTTGGAGCAGCTGGCTCCAGCAAAATGGCCGCCGGCGCCGCCGCTAGATCTTCCCCCTAGTGTTCAGTGGAGAGAGGAAGGGGGCTCGATCGGTGGAGCCAATGAATCAGCTTCTTTAGCTGCACAGATCGGCCCCTCCCCTCTCCACTGAACACACGGTGCTGGTGTCTTGCCGAGAAAGTTCCCCAGCTATTCAGCTTCGTTCTGCTATTTCCGCCAGCTCGTACTGTGCAAGCGCTGTGCCTGCGCAGTACAGGGGGTTCCTTACTTGCCGAGGGGAACTTTCTCAGCAGAACACCGGCCACTCCTGGATGTGTGGTGGGGGGCGTTATGGGAGGGGAGGGTCTGCACCGGCACTGATGGAGGGGGTGGTCTGCACTGAGGGGGGCCTGCACTAATAGAGGGGGGTCTGCACTAATAGAGGGGGCTGCACTGAGGGGGGTCTGCACTAATAGAGGTGGGGTCTGCACTGAGGGGGGGCTGCACTGAGGGGGTCTGCACTAATAGAGGGGGGTTCTGCACTAATAGAGGGGGGCTGCACTGAGGGGGGTCTGCACTAATAGAGGGGGGCTGCACTGAGGGGGGTCTGCACTAAGGGAGGGAGGTCTGCACTGAGGGGGGTCTGCACTAATAAATGGGGGTCTGCATTGATGAAGGGGGATCAGCACTGATGGAGGGGGGTCTGCACTGAGGGGGTCTGCACTGATGGAGGGGGGTCTGCACTGAGGGGGTCTGCACTGATGGAGGGGGGTCTGCACTGAGGGGGTCTATACTGACTCTGCTGGGGGCACCTGATGCGAGGGGAACTTTCTCAGCAGAACACCGGCCACTCCTGGATGTGTGGTGGGGTCGTTATGGGAGGGGAGGGTCTGCACTGGCACTGATGGAGGGGGTGGTCTGCACTGAGGGGGGCCTGCACTAATAGAGGGGGGTCTGCACTAATAGAGGGGGCTGCACTGAGGGGGGTCTGCACTAATAGAGGTGGGGTCTGCACTGAGGGGGGGCTGCACTGAGGGGGGTCTGCACTAATAGAGGGGGGATCTGCACTGAGGGGGTTCTGCACTAATAGAGGGGGGCTGCACTAATAGAGGGGGGGCTGCACTGAGGGGGGTCTGCACTAATGGAGGGAGGTCTGCACTGAGGGGGGTCTGCACTAATAAATGGGGGTCTACACTGATGAAGGGGGATCTGCACTGATGGAGGGGGGTCTGCACTGATGGAGGGGGGTCTGCACTGATGGAGGGGGTCTGCACTGATGGAGGGGGGTCTGCACTGATGGAGGGGGTCTGCACTGATGGAGGGGGGTCTGCACTGAGGGGGTCTGCACTGAGGGGGTCTGCACTGATGGAGGGGGGTCTGCACTGAGGGGGTCTATACTGACTCTGCTGGGGGCACCTGATGCGAGGACAGACTCTGCTGGGGGCACCTGATGCAAGGAGGGACTCTGCCGGGGGCACCTGATGCAAGGACAGGCTCTGCTGGGGACCCCTGATGCAAGGACGGACTCTGCTGGTGGCACCTGATGCAAGGACAGACTCTGCTGGTAGCACCTGATGCAAGGATGGACTCTGCTGGTGGCAGGCGACGTGGCAGGTGACACGCTAAGGGATCCCACTGATTCGGCATTATGGTGAGTTGAATGATTTAATTTTATATTACAATGTAATAATAGAAATAATGCGCTTCAATCATTCTGACACCATAACAATCATGGTGCCAGGATGATTGAAGCGTTAACACCAGGTGTTTGGAGTATCTTTATCTGCTGATTGTTAAACTTTCTAGAATAAACATATTTCTATTGTTGTGTAGGATCTGGGGCTGGTGTCCCTAAATCCCTTTCTCCCCCTTTCCCTCTCCATCCCTCATTCATCTCAGACTCTAACCACACCCTCCTTTGAGCCATGCCCATTTAAGCCACGCCCGCTATTTTACATAAACCACACCCGTTTTTCGGCGCGAAGCGATTCGCGCGCCGCACTTCTTTTTTATTGCTAAGCCACGCCTACAAACGAATGCCCCGCCCCCTAATTATTGGACGGCTCCGCCTACAGCCAAAAAAGTGTCCCACATATTTTTTTTGCAATGTTGGCAACTATGAAAGCCAATGAATAATAATTCCCCCCCCCCCCCCCCCCCCCCCCCCACTGAACAAATGGGGCCCAGAGAAGTTTTTTTTTTAAGCTGTAGAGTGGGGATTATTACAGGGGTGCCCAGAAGTTGGAAGTCCCCTCTTAACCTCAGGGCCCCCAGAATTGACAGGGCCAGGCCCCATATTGGAGGACCAGTGTTACCCCCTTGACGTTGGCCCTGGTCAGCAATGATAGCCTACGTATTCCTGTCCTTACAAGTTAAAGTGACATTAAAGGCTGATTTTTTTTTTCTTTAAATCACAAACATGTTATACTTACCTTCTCTGTCCTTTTCGGGTCCCCTGCCGCTGCTCCTGGCTCCTCCCCCCTGCTGAGTGCCCCCCTAATAGCAAGCAGCTTGCTATAGGGGCACCCAGGCAGGCTCGCTCCCAAGCTGCTGCTCTGTCTGTCCATTTACACAGAGGCTTGGAAAGATCGATTTCTAAATGGATAGAAAACTGGCTAAAAGACAGAATTTAGAGAGTAGTGGTTAATGATTCTTACTCTGAATGGTCTACGGTTATCAGTGGTGTACAGCAAGGTTCAGTGCTGGGACCCTTACTTTTTAATATCTTTATAAATGATATAGGGTCTGGGATTAAAAGTACCTTTTCAGTCTTTGCAGATGACACCAAGCTATGCAGTAGAACAGGGGTCTCCAAACTGCGGCCAGGACTTTCTTTTATCCGGCCCTTGGGGCACTAATCCTCCCACTGATACAAGACACTATTCTGCCATCGAACACCAACAATGGATCACCATTTCTCCCACTGACACTAATACAAGGGCACTATTCTGATACCAACGATGGGTCTAAAGGACAGTAAACCGGCCCTTTGTTTAGAAAGTTTGGAGACCCCTGCAGTAGAATAACGTCCTTACAGGATGTCTCCAATTTACAAGCTGACCTCAATGCACTGTCTAATTGGGTGACTAAGTGGGCAGATGAGGTTTAATGTAAAGTTATGCACTTGGGGGCTAGGAATATGCATGCATCATACATACTAGGGGGACAGATTCTCCCACCTGAGCTGTGGATCTCTGCAGCTCCTCCAGAGTTACCATGGGCCTCTTGGCTGCTTCTCTGATGAATGCTCTCCTTGCCCGGCCTGTCAGTTTAGGCGGACGGCCATGTCTTGGTAGGTTTGCAGTTGTGCCATACTCTTTCCATTTTCGGATGATGGATTGAACAGAGCTCCATGAGATGTTCAAAGCTTGGGATATTTTTTATAACCTCTACCAGCTTTGCACATCTAAAAGAGTGAAATTTTTGCCCATTCTTCTTTGCAAAATAGCTCAAGCTCTGTCAGACTGGATGGAGAGCATCTGTGAACAGCAATTTTCAAGTCTTGCCACAGATTCTCAATTGGATTTAGGTCTGGCTGTGACTGGGCCATTCTAACACATGAATATGCTTTGATCTAGACCATTCTATTGCAGCTCTGGCTTTATGTTTAGGGTAGTTGTCCTGCTGGAAGGTGAACCTCCGCCCCAGTCTCAAGTCTTTTGCAGACTCTTATGCCCCGTACACACGGTCGGATTTTCCAATGGAAAATGTCCGATCGGAGCGTGTTGTCGGAAATTTCGACCGTGTGTGGGCTCCATCGGACATTTTCCATCGGATTTTCCGACACACAAAGTTGGACAGCAGGAGATAAAATTTTCCGACAACAAAATCCGATCGCGTCAATTCCGACCGTGTGTGGCCTGTTCCGACGCACAAAGTGCCATGCATGCTCAGAAGAAATTCCAAGACGGAACAGCTCGTTCTGGTAAACTTAGCGTTTGCAATGGATACAGCACTTTCGTCACGCTGCAATGTTCAAAATGGTTTAATACAGCGCACTCTCTTCTTCTTTATAATGTGACAAGAATTAAGTAGTTTTGCTGCTCATATTCACACACACTTCTCACAAACATATTTCGTTACTATTTATCGGGATTCCCTCAATATATTTTGATTTCTCACATCTGACAACATATTTTTGTATATTTTTTATATATTTTTTGGCTTTAATGTAGAGTCTTTTTTTGTGTTTCTATTTTATTTTTATTTTTTTTGCGATTTTGATTTGTACTCCCGAAAATGTTTGTGTGTGTTTTTTGTGACAAGTTCCCACAACACCATTGATATGTTGTTCTATTTAATCTATAGGAGATTGTTTGGTGTTGTTGTCCCTTGTTAATTTCACATTGTACTTTAGAAATGTACCTGAATCGTCACCAACAAACTGTCCTTTTTGGATGAAAACACACACAGGAGAGTATAATTTTCCCCAAAAAATTCCTTTATTAAGGGCTCACAACTAAACAAAGAGGGAGGCAACGCTGGAGAAACAGCAGAAATGGGTGAAGCCTTGGACCCCCAGGGCAGACATCAACTATTTTCTACCAAAATTGGTGGCCTGAGGAGTCCTTATCTAAGGGAGTGCAGTCTGGTCCAGAAGTCCCAGAGATCCAAAAAGCAGCAGATGACATCTGTGTCCCCAGGCTGTGGTCATACAAGAGACTGCATCTTTTGTCAGACCAGACTGAACCCAGGGCAATCACTGTCTGGTCTTCCTTCCACGCGGTGGCTCTGGTGGTGGAGTTGTGGCAGCAGGAGGAGGAGGGGGATGGTCCAACTCAATCACGTCGGTCTTGGGTGTTAGTTCCCCACTCACCCCCTTAGTTAGGACTTTATAAATAAGTTGCTCACACAGGAGGCGTTGACCCTCCTGCATGCCTTGCAATTTGGTGGCAGCCATGCAGGCAAAGGCCTCTTCAGGAGTTGGTAAGGCTCTGAGGGACGCAGAAGCCTCCTGGATCAGCCTGAACGCTGAATCCTGCACGGGACTCGGAGTGGCCTTCCTGGCCCTTTTGTATGGAAGGCGGAGGGGAGGGACCTGAGACTCAGGCTGCGACTGGTCCCTGGCTTCTCTTGGCTGACACTTAGCCCCGCCTCCTCCTGGCTGCCACTAATCCCCGCCTCCTCCTGACTGCCACATTCCACAGCCTCCTCCTGGCTGAGGTCTCCCTGTGTACGAAAAAGGGACATAGTTTGAGATTTTTAGTCATCAATCACACACAATTTTCACCTCCTGACTGCTGCAAATTGAATGTTAACAAATATAACAGACTATCATTCTGAGCCCAGCATTTTTCATTTGTGTCCCAATTTTGGGTGCCCACTACTGTCTATTGATATGTAAAACACTTTTTTTTATCAGCAATTAGCGATCAATAATAACATCTAGTAAACATAATTTCTTTATTGTCCAGAAATCTGTAGAAGAATGCTATACCTGACTCCAGCTGGGCTCCTCCACTTCTTCCTGGCTGGAAGGCCCAGGTTGGACGTCGGAAGCCTCAGCTGGGGTGGAAGGAAGAGTGGAAGGAAGAGTAGAGAGGGATTCCCTGACTTCAGTGTGGTCTGACAGAAATCGCAGTCTCTCATAGTACCACAGCCTGGGGACATAAACGTCATCTGCTGCAGCTCCGGATCTCTGGGAATCTGTGACCTTCTTGCGCTCCCTCAGATATGTGCTCCTCAGGCTACCAATTTTGGCTTTTAAATAGGGGATGGTTGCTGTGGGGACCACCGGCTTCACCAACTCCAGCAGTTTCTCCAGCGCTGCCTGCCTCTTCTGTTTGTGATTATAGTGGGGGTGTCTCACTTGCCACAGACAGGGCAGCTCCCTGTACTTGTCTATGAACAGGGGGAGGAAGTTGTGGTCGTTGAACCCATCCATTTTCTCTGCAAGGCACAACACAAGACAAACCCTAATGTCAGGAAAAACTCCCCTAATCTTGTTACAATATATGCTTCCATTTAGAAGCAGTATAGGCGCAAGTTTAGATCTTACCTTCGTTATCACGATCGGCGTCTCCGATGCTCCTTCCTCCGCTCACAGAACGTACGTAAGACGCACGTGTGTTACGCTTTATACACACTGCGCATGCGTATAACTCCGCCCGCCCCTGACATTCTTTCTAGTCTATTCCCTGCCCCTTTTCGTTCGGCGCAGTGGGGGAAGAGCACATGGCGGATAGACAGCAGGTGCGTGCTAATTGTAGCAACGAGGAGGAGGAGGGCGGCCGGAGCCTGAAACGTTCCGATCCAGAAGGAGAGTTAAGGACTCAAATATGTCCTTTGGGGAGATGTTGGAAATGGTGGACATCCTGAAGAAGGCCGACCATGATGGAAAGTATGGGCCTTACCCCAACCCCAATGTCCGAAAGGCCAAGATCATGGCGAAAGTGGTCAGGAGTCTGCACCGGAATTTCGGGGTACGACGATCGAAAGATCAGCTCAGGAAGCGGTGGTCGGACCTGAAATTACGAGAACATGAGCAGTACAGAAAGATCCGGAGAGTGCTGCAAAAAAGTAAGTAGTTGTGCTGTGTTCCTATTTTTTATGTCTATTACGTTTGTGCTGCTCCATGTGCTTTTCTTTACTGTTGTACAGTTTAAAATGGCAACTTTCATGTTCATGGGCACATTATTCGTTCGGATCAAACATTTTTCGTTCCAACTATAAAATACCATTGTTTAGCCCATATGCATTTGGCCACCATTTTGACGCCCTATACTTGTCTTCAAAGAATTGGGTTGTGTAGATGGCTTACTAGAATGAAATGCAAACTAGATTCTGTGTAAGGAGAGGACACTCAGCAGCTGTTTTCACATCTGGACACTGGAGCACTAGTGTGGGACAAAAGAACACCATTTTTATTAGGGGGCCACACAGGTGCTCCAGTGTATACTATAGGGGGGCTACATCTGTGAAGCTTGGACAAAACAGGTAAAGTATTGCAGGTTGACAAAGGACACTAAAAAAGCTACATGTTGGAACTCTGCTAAAATAGACAATTGTACCACACTTCCAAGCAATGTTTCCTATTTATAGTTCTGACATTAAATATCTGTGTGCTAATTATACCATTTTTGTTTTACATAGGGGAGAAAAAGACTCGGAGGACACCCTTCATCCGAGGAGACCAGAGCCCCCCCCCTGGAAGAAGGTGAAATCCCCCCAACACAAGCTGAGCAGGAGGATGAAGACGTGGTGGAACTAGTCACCACAACAGGTGAGTGTCTGCGACCACAGGCCCAGATAAGAGATGGATGCCGGCATATTTTTGAAACCAAATTTATTTTGGGGTTCCTCTCTTTTTAGGTGATCATGAGGTTGTGGATCCAGATCCTTTCACATCCGAAAGTGCCCAGATCCTGATCGGGGAGATCATGGGGTGTAATTTACAATTGGAAATCATCAAGCAAAACATCAATGATGTTATTCCAAAATATAAAAACATCATTGATGTTTTGGGGCGAGTTTAAAGCCCCTCCAAATCACTTTCTTCTTTTGTGTGCTACAATGTGCAAAATGTTTTTGTGATTTTTCCCAAAGCCAAATTTGGAGGATGCACACAGTGTGCCAACATGTGCTATCTGCCATCACGGGAGATCAATGGATGCGTTTTGGGGGTGCAACCCCTTCCTCAATAATAAAGTAGCGGTGAGGAAAGGGTTTCTCCCCCAAAACACGTCCCTTGATCCCCCGTGATGGCAGCTAGCACATGTTGACATTGGGAAATTTGTGTGCATCTTCCAAATTTGGCTTTTCCTGGGGTGATTTCACCCCATCTGAACGCAATATCAAACACAGTTCCTAAATACTCATGTCTGATATTGCCTTCAAGTTCTACCAAATGTGACGTTTGTAAGTTCAAGATTTGTGTCTTTTCTTGTTGGTTTTACACAGGCCTGTTTTCTATAAAATGGACATTTTGATTTTGGATAATGCCACCACAAAAATTGGTATACAACAAACATGTTGGTTTGTCTAAAAAACCTTTGGTAAATGCACATGTGTTTGTGCAGGTATTAAAAAGATTGTTAATCAAGAATGTGTGGATTATTGTCTCAACGCTACAACACTTTTGGGGTGATGTAATTGTTGTTTTATGAGAAAATGGGGGTTATTTCCTAAGGGCAAATCCACTTTGCACTACAAGTGCAGTTTCAGTGCAGTTGCAAGTGCACTTGTAGTGAAATGTGTTTTTGCATTTAGTAAATAACAGCCAACAGTGCTTTGTATAAGGTTACCGAATCACGCCATTTTCTGCACTCAAAACATTTCTGTCAGGGTCAGCTAAAACAAACACAAGCAGGAAATGTCCACAAAGATTTTTTTTTTTTTTATTATTATAAAAAGGCTTCACAGATTTTCTGGCATATTGATGGCCCCCCTACCCGCAAAGAACTCCTGGTATCGTAACCGGACATCACGGGCACTCAGGGAGGGCAAGCCAGGACGGCCGCTTTCAAGCGCCGTCAGTGTGGTTTGATGTATCATTCCGGCCTCAGGCCCAACTGAGCCAGCATAGTTGGCCGAATGTTTCCTTAAAAAGTTATGGAGAACACAGCACGCAAGTATTATATGGTTCAGTTTATACTCCGCCATATGGATGGGTGTCAGAAATAGTCGGAACCGGCTGGCCAGGATTCCAAATGTGTTCTCCACCACTCTTCGGGCTCTGGCCAGCCGGTAATTAAAAACCCTCTTTTTCCCGGGGTGAGGGTCCTCATTGGGAATGGCCGCATCAGGTGGTCCCCCAGTGCAAACGCTTCATCAGCAACGAACACAAATGGGAGTCCTTCAACATTGTCCTCTGGAGCTGGCAAGTCCAAGCTGCCATTCTGGGGACGCCTGTAGAACTCCGTCTGGGCGATGACTCCACCATCGGACATCCGGCCATTCTTCCCCACGTCCACATACAAGAAGTCGTAATTAGCCGACACCACCGCCAACATCACTATACTATTAAACCCCTTGTAATTATAATAGTACGACCCCGAGTTGGGTGGTGGGACAATGTGGACGTGTTTCCCATCAATTGCCCCTCCGCAGTTAGGAAAGTCCCACCGCTGGGCAAAGTGGGAGGCCACAGTCTGCCATTCCTGTGGCGTGGAAGGAAACTGTTGAGGAAAAAACAATAAACATTACTATGGCAAGCAGATTAGACACAAACATGGCAAGCAGATTAGACACAAACATTATGGGGCAACCTCCAGAAAGCATTTAGTAAGGGGAATTTAACAAGGCCAAAGTATAAGGTACACCTATCATATTCCCCCCCCCCCCCCATGGGCCATTTCTAACATTATAGGGGGTGTGTGTAAATCTTGGACAGGTAACCCTCTTCACGTCATTGAGAGATGAATGCCTAAATAATGGGTATTACTTGGAACAGCCCCTCCTTAGTTACACTATTGGCAGCCCACTGGACAGGTAAGAAGTGTCATAATACAAAGATATAAATACACATTGTACACATTTGAGGACATTTGGACATTCTGCTATTACCTATCAAGATAATAATAGGATACAAAAACTTTAAACAGTACCATTTGAAAGTATGCAGGCAGCCCTTGCACTACATGCTTTGGGCAATTCATCCATAAATCTGACCAGTAAAGAGGTGGGTATAGTGTGTATGGGTTTGGCAAAGTCAGCAGATAGATGATTGAGGATAGAGAATTGGGATCAGCTGACTTAGCAGTTGGGGGAGGGAGGGTTACTAAAAATTATTTGGGGACACCACAAAAAAAAGCCTCTGGCACTCTGCCTGAATTTAAATCAAAAATAACATTTCCAAACATTTTAGGGGGTGTTTGGGGTAAAGCACTACTATGGAGCTGATAAAATACATTGTTAAGTGACTACATGAGGTGAATATAGGGCAGGAGACACCATGCTGGGGAGGTTATTGAAGGGCAAATATGTATGAAGGACATAAAATAATAATTACATAAAAATCCAGCATGCATGAGGACAAAGGGGACATTCACAGCATATTACAATCATGGTAATTAGGGAATGAGAAATACAATATATTAGGAAACATTCATTACAATAAAATGTGACATAAAAGGATAAAAATCTTACCTTCATATACTCCTTCTGCAGGACCTGGATGATGGCAGAACAGATCTCTGGGATGATGATCACCAGAGCCTGGGGGGAGATGCCTGTCGAGAACTTCAAGTCCTGCAGGCTTCTCCCTGTGGCCAAATACCGCAGGGTAGCGACCAACCTCTGCTGTGATGGCTTGCCTCATGCAGGTATCCTGCCTGCTGATATAGGGGGTCAGCGAAGCCAACAAACGGTGAAACACGGGGTCCGTCATCCTGAGAAAGTTCCTGAAATCTTCAGGATTATTCTCACGGATCTCACGGAGCAAAGGCATATGACAGAACTGGTCACGCTGAAGCAACCAATTCTTGGTCCATGAACTCCTCCCCACCCTGTTCATGGACTGGACTTGTGTCAAGGTCAGGACCCCAACACCAAGCCCCCGCACAGCACGAACTCTATGAGGAGTACGCATATGAAACATGGCTAGAAAACGGTTGGCTGCTCAGAACGAAGTAACAGAACGCACTGAAGAACAGCAAGGCCTGTGAAGAGCGACCTGAAAAACAGTAACGAACGAACAAGAATACAATGACTACCTAAAGTCACGCGGAACTTGCTTGCACACACTGAAGAGCAGATACAAACCCACAAGCACAAACTGAACGGCAGAAAACGATCTGAAAGCCACGAGTCTGAAAAAGCGCGAATCGTCTCTCACCAAACTTTTACTAACATGAGATTAGCAAAAGGAGCCCAAAGGGTGCCGCGCTTGGTTCTGAACCGGCCTTTTCTAGTCTCGTCGTACGTGGTGTATGTGACCGCGTGGTTGGCGATCGGAAATCCTGACAACTTTGTGCGACCGTGTGTAGACAAAACAAGTTTGAGCCAACATCCGTCGGAAAAAATCCTAGGATTTTGTTGTCGGAATGTCCGAACAAAGTCCGACCGTGTGTATGCCCTATAACAGATTTTCTTCTAAGATTGCCCTGTATTTAGAGTGGCAACCATACCTGTATTTGGCTCTATCCATCTTCCCATCAACTCTGACCAGCTTCCCTGTCCCTGCTAAAGAAAAGCATCCCCACAACATGATGCTGCCACCACCATGTTTCACAGTGGGGATGGTGTGTTCAGAGTGATGTGCAGTGTTAGTTTTCCGCCACACATAGGGTTTTGCTTTTAGGCCAAAAAGTTGAATTTTGGTCTCATCTGATCAGAGCACCTTCTTCCACATGTTTGCTGTGTCCCCCACATGGCTTCTCACAAACTGCAAACAAGACTTCTTATAGCTTTCATTCGACAATGTCTTTCTTCTTGTCACTCTTCCATAAAGGGCAGATTTGTGGAGTGCACGACTAATAGTTGTCCTGTGGACAGATTCTCCCACCTGAGCTGTGGATCTCTGCAGCTCCTCCAGAGTTACCATGGGCCTCTTGGCTGCTTCTCTGATGAATGTTCTCCTTGCCCAGCTTGTCAATTTAGGTGGACGGCCATGTCTTGGTAGGTTTGCAGTTCCATACTCTTTCCATTTTTGGATGATGGATTGAACAGAGCTCCGAGAGATGTTCAAAGCTTGGGATACTTTTTTATAACCTAACCCTGCTTTAAACTTCTCCACAACTTTATCCCTGACCTGTCTGGTGTGTTCCTTGGCCTTCATGATGCTGTTTGTTCTCTAAGGTTCTCTAACAAACCTCTGAGGGCTTCACAGAATAGCTGTATTTATACTGAGATTAAATGACACACAGGTGGACTCTATTTACAAATTAGGTGACTTCTGAAGGCAATTGTTTCCACTAGATCTTAATTAGTGGTATCATAGTAAAGGGGGCTAAATACAAATCCCCCCCCCACCCGCACACTTTTCACAGATTTATTTGTAAAAAACAATTTTGAAAACCATTTATGATTTTCCTTCCACTTCCCAATTATGTGCCACTTTGTGTTGGTCCATCACATAAAATCCCAATAAAATCCATTTAAGTTTTTGGTTGTAACATGACAAAATGTGGAAAATTTTAAGGGGTGTGAATACTTTTTCAAGGCACTGTACCATCACTTGTATACTGCATGGTTCGGGAACGGTTACAAAAAGCAGCAGAAACATTACAATTGCTCGTATATTGAAGCGGTATTAAACCCAAAAGCAAACATTATATTGCAGCTTATCAATCATTAGATGCAGTGTCTGCATTCGTTTTCTTTTTTAGGCTTTCTTTCTTTTATTTTCATCTGGTGATCTGGCCAGCAAGTCTGTTGTTTTTCAACAGAACAAGTTCTCCTGCAGATGTAGCATTGAGTGCTGATTCACACTTATGCGCTGCGGTGCAAATATAAAGCGGTACACCGTGGGAATTTGCATTGCAATTTCTGCCTGCCATGTGTGATTTCAATGCAAATTTTAGTGCTAATTTTTGTGAGGGGAATGGTCACATCTGCTATTTTATTTCTGCCCAATAGAAGCGATATATGTAAAAATCTAGGCAAAAAATAATAATAAATCACAGTAATGTGAACACTGGAATTCAATCCGGTCTCATACTGTAGAAGTCTATGGAGCTGAAATTCTCACCTCACTGCACTAAACTCACACAGGACCCTGTTTTGAACTGGATCAAATTTGCACCACATATATGTGAACAGCCTTCATCCGGAGAAATGCTTTTTTTAGATGACACGCGAATCTTAACTTTTTGGATCACATCTGATCCGCATAGAAAACCTTCTACAGTGCCTTGGAACCTCCTGCAGTGCCCTCCAACCTCCTGCAGTGCCTCCCAACTTCCTACAGTGCCCCCTACCTCTGCAGTGCCCCCCAACCTCCCACACTGCCCTTCAACCTCCTGCAGTGCCCCCCAATCTCCTACAGTGCCCCCAACCTCTACAGTGCCTTCAAACCTCCTACAGTGCCTTCCAATATTCTGCAGTGCCCACAATCTCCTACAATGCCCCCAACCTCCTACAGTGGCTTGGAACCTCCTTCAGTGCCCTCCAATCTCCTGCAGTGCCTCCCAACTTCCTACAGTGCCCCCTACCTCTACAGTGCCCCCCCCAACCTCCTGCAGTGTCCCCCAATCTCCTACAGTGCCCCCCCCAACCTCTGCAGTGCCCTCCAACCTCCTACAGTGCCCTTCAACCTCCCACTGTTCTGGTGAGCAGGAAAATTGATTTACTGCTGGTGTGTAAGAAAGAACATCATAATCAGCAATCTGTTTCCTGCTGCTGACCTCTCTCAGGTAATGTTAGAGAACACATGGCTCTGTTTTACCTGCCAGACCACCAATTATCAGGGACTGTTTAATGAGGCTCATTTTCCTGTGACTGATGGATAAAATATTTTACACTCTGCAAAGTTCAGTAAGGAGAGCTCTGAGAGCTGATTGGAGGGAGGGGACATGCCCCTTTTACACAGCACACAGGAACAGATCTGAGGCTGTCAATCACAGGCTGTGCCCTCTCCTGTCACCATTAGTGGCAGCCCGCCCATAGGGGGTGCAGGAGCGTCGCCCCCTCAAACCTACTCATCATAAAAAAAATAATGGCCCTTTAACCACTTCAGCCCCGGAAGGATTTTCCCCCTTAATGACCAGGTCATTTTTTGCATTGCTTTAACTGACAATTGCGCGATTGTGCGACGTTGTACCCAAACAAAATTGATGTCCTTTTTGTTTCCACAAATAGAGCTTTCTTTAGGTGGTATTTGATCACAATATTTTTTACTTTTTGCTATAATAAATATCCCCCCCAAAAAAAAAAAATTTCTTCAGGCCAATATATATTCTTCGACATATTTTTGGTAAAAAATAAACGCAATAAGTGCCCTCCAATTTCCTACAGTGCCTTCCAACCTCCTACAATGCCCCCCTACCAACCTCCCGCAGTGCCCTCCAACCTCCTACAGTGCCCCCCCCCCAACCTCCTGCAGTGCCTTCCAGCCTCCTACAGTGCTCACCAACCTCCTACTGTGCCCTTCAACCTCCTATAGTACCCGCAACTACCTACAGTGCCCTCCAACCTCTACAGTGCCTTTAAACCTCCTACAGCACCCCTCCAACCTCCTACAGTGTCTTCCAACCTCCTACAGTGCCCTACAACCTCCTAAAGTGCCTTCTAGTATCCTACAGTGCCTTTTAGCCTCCTACAGTGCCCCCCAACCTCCTACAGTGCCCTCCAACCTTCTACAGGCCCCCCAATCTCCTACAGTGCCCCCCAACCTCTACAGTGCCTTCAAACTGAAGTGCTTTAAGATCTTTAAGATCCTCCCACTGTTAGTGAAATTTGACCACTCCCACTATTTGATGCGGGTTTTGGAGGTTGTTGTGTGGGGAGGAGGGGGGTTTTGGGGAGTCGTGGTTGAGTTCCTGCACCTATTTTCGGAGAAAAAAAAGCACTGCATATGTGTATACCCAGCTTTAGATCTACCAAAGCTACGTAATAAGAGGGCACATCTAAACAATCCATTCAGTTTGTATCAAGACAGGCACCTCTTGCACTATGGTTCATGGTTGATCTAAAGAAGATTGTACAATCAGATTGGATAATGTATGTTCACCTTAACCACTTCCCCTCCCGCTTATTGTAATATGATGGCCGCAAGGTGGCTCTGCTATCCCGGGCGGCCGTCATATGACTTCCTCCTCCTCCCGGCGGTCTAGGGGGCGTGCGCCGCGTCACTTGGGAGCCGATGCGCGTGCCTGGCGCCCACGATGTCCGCCAGGCACCCGTGATTGCTAGTCACAGAACAGGAACGTGGATCTGTGTGCATAAACACACAGATCCACGTCCTGTCAGGGGAGAGGAGACAGATCGTGTGTTCCTTGTATATAGGAACACGGATCGGTCACCTCCCCCAGTCGGTCCTCACCCCCCCACAGATAGAATCACTCCCTTGATTTGGAGGATATTTATTATAGCAAAAAGTAAAAAATATTGTGCGTTTTTCAAAATTTCGATACTTTTTTATTTATAGAGCAAAAATAAAAACTGCAGAGGTGATCAAATACCACCAAAAGAAAGCTCTATTTGTGGGGAAAAAAAATGATCAAAATGTCAAATGGGTACAGCGTTGCACAACCGCGCAATTGTCATTCAAAATGTTACAGCGTGAAAGCTGAAAATTGGCCTGGGCAGGAAAGGGGTTGAAAATGCCCCATATTGAATTGGTTAAAGAGTCACTCCACTTCTGTTGAGAAATATTCCCCTCTGGGTGATCTCTGTACATTGCAGGGATTGTAACAAACGTTGTTGCAGAGTCCTACCTTTTGTTATTCTGAATAAATAGCTGTTTGTTTGTCTGTGTCCAAGTGAATCTGTATGGGAGTGATCTTATAATTATCCATCAGCTGCTGCACCAGCAGGGTTCTAATGAGGAAAGTGACAGGGTCTGCATCCCTTTTAGATGTGATTTCCCTTTCTGAGTATTTCACCAAAAATGACATTTTTATTGCAGGGGATGGCAAAAATCTGACTTGTATCTTAGTGCAGACTTCTGGGAAATATCAATAAGCCAATCGCACGAGCAAGAAATTACATTTCAGGGGGTATTTGTACACCATCTGTGTACAGAACACCTCCAGGTGGCCATATTGCATTTTACAGAAAATTACAGAGCTGTGGGCTGAAAAGGAAAGATGCTTTTTAATAACATTCAATTATAATATGCCGTGTGTAGCCATTTTATATGCTATATTATTTATTTATTTTTATTTGCTATTTTTTTCCCCGCAAGAGTGGAGTTACACTTTAAGCGATGGGTGACATCTCTTCGATCAATCGAAATCAGAAGCTGAATCTGAGCTCCAGGATAACCTGCCCTGCTCTGTGTGCTTAAAATGATGAGAAATTCAATATAGATCTGCTGAGCTTCCTGTGAAAGTGAAACTAGAAAAGCACATTCTGATCGTCTCTTCCCCACCCAATATTCTCCATCTTGTTCTTGTTTTTGTGCTCAGAACTTCCTCATTCACATCTGACCTTTAAGGTAAGATGACATTTAACTCTATTATATAACAAAAGGAGTAGTACATATGGTGGGATGGATCACACAGATGTGTAATAAGAGAGATTTGTAGGTGAATCTCTCTCTGTATTTGTCTAGCTAACAGATCTCTGTTTTTGTTGTTTTTTACATATAAAGCAACGTTTGTATTTGAAGTCACATACAAGAGTCATTAAGATTGTTAAATCATTTTTTTTTTTACTATAAACATTGTTTTTTATTATCAATCAAAAATTGTAGAACTGTATAGTAGGAAATAAATGATTTACAGAGAATCTTCACACTGCTACATTACATATTACTCTTCTGTGTGATTTCTAGGATGTTTTTATATAGCGATCAAATCATTTATTTGGTATTATCTCTGTGTGGTTCTATTTATTGTTCATTTTCTTTATTCCCATGTTTACATATAAAATATATTTGTATTATTGGTAAAACTGCATAGCAGTGAAAGAGTGAGCAGCCCCGCCAGGAGCCGCTTCCACTGCCGAGAGGTTCATTGAAATCCAATCTTCACCCGTGCATGAAACTTTTTTTTATGTTTAATAGCATTCTATTTACTGAAGAAGAAATGGTGAAGCCAAAAACAAAAAAATGTGCAGTGATTTTTTTTCAGATATATCTGCATCTTGCTGGATCTGCTCCTGAGACAGAGGACCTGGGAGTGGTGTCTATTACATTACATTGGGGAAACAGATCAGAGTCTGTGGTTAGGAGCTGCTTTGCCCCGTGGATTGGAAACTTGTTTGCTGTGTGGCATATAGGGTTGTCCCGATACCACTTTTTTAGGACCGAGTACAAGTACCGATACTTTTTTTCAAGTACTCGCCGATACCGATTACCGATACTTTTTTTTTAATGTCACGTGACAGTGTTTTTTTTTTCATTTTTTTTTTTTTTTTTAACAGTGCTTGCTTTTTTTGGGGGGGGGGGAGGGGGTGAACGTTGTATGTGTGTGTTATTTTTTTTTTTTTTACAATTTTTATTTTTTACAATAATATTTCTTTTATTCTTTATTGTTTTTTTTTTTTTTTTTTAATCAGCCCTTTTGGGGGGCTTTGGTGAGATATCAGGGGTCTTAACAGACCTCTGATATCTCCCCCTTGAGACAGAGAAAGAGACAGAGGATAGAGAATCCCCAGTCCCTTTCTCTGCAGCGTCAGCTGCACTGACAATGAATGGAGAGAAGACCGCAGCTTCTCTCCATTCATAAACTGACACATCGTAATCACAGAAGATTACAATGTTTCAGTTATGTGAATGGACAGAGTCAGCTGACTCTATCCATACACAAAGGAAGGAGGGGGAGGACGGAGGAACTGAAGGGGAGAACGGAGGGGACAGATAAGAGCAGAATGGAGGGGACAGATAAGAGCAGAACGAGGGGACAGCGGAGAGGGACAGATAAGGACAGATAAGAGCAGAACGGAGGGGACAGCTGAGAGGGACAGAGGAAAGGAGGGGGCACGGAGGAGGATGCAGTGACAGTCAGCTGTGAGCGATCACCGCTGTCTGTCACTAAAGCTGGTGAAAGCCGCTGGGGGAGAATCTTGTAACTCCCCCACGCGCCGATCACAGCTGACAGTTCAGGTATCGGGGGAGGCATCGGGAGCATTTGCCCGAGTACAAGTACTTGGGCAAATGCTCGGTATCGGTGCCGATACCGATACTAGTATCGGTATCGGGACAACCCTAGTGGCATATACGTGTTAACATGTTAAAAATATTAAAAGCCAGCAGCTACAAATACTGCAGCTGCTGACTTTTAATAAATGGACACTTACCTGTCCAGGGTGCCTGCGATGTCGGCACCTGAAGCCGATCAATC
This sequence comes from Aquarana catesbeiana, assembly GCF_042186555.1. NCBI lineage: Eukaryota > Metazoa > Chordata > Amphibia > Anura > Ranidae > Aquarana > Aquarana catesbeiana. The sequence goes on from NC_133336.1 coordinate 234,040,471, forward strand.
ACTCGGCTCTCGGCTGCTGCCACCACCATCCTCGGTGAGGGAATCAGAAAGTGAAGCGTTGCGGCTTCACTTCCCGGTTCCCTATTGTGCATGTGCGAGTCGCGCTGCCCATCCTAACTGGTCCCCGCTATCTCCTGGGACCCTTGTGTTTCCCAGGAGACAGCGGGGGGGGGGGGCGGTTTAGGGGCGTGACTCCCGCTGGAGTCTTTTCCCAGAAGTGGGTGCAAATACCTGTATTAGACAGCTATCTGCACCCTCCTCCCCCCTGAAAGGTGCCAAATGTGACACTGGAGGGGGGGGAGGGTTCCGAAAAGCGGAGGTTCCATTTTTGTGTGAACCTCCGCTTTAAGAACCTCCCCATGTACATATTCTGCAGCAGGGCGGCCCTTAATACTGATACTATAGGTTCGTTTTAAAAAAAGAAAATAACAAACATGTCATACTTACCTCCACTGTGCAGCACGTTTTGCACAGAGTGGCCCCGAACATCCTCTTCTGGGGTCCCTCGGCTCCTCCCTCAGATCAGATAACCCCCTCTGGGAAGCACTCTTCCAAGAGGGTTACCTTGCGTCCATAGAGGCCGAATGCAGGACTCGGCGCTGCCCCCCGGTGCCCGCATCATTGGATTTGATTGACAGCAGCGGGAGCCAATGGCTGTGCTGCTATCAATCTATCCAATGAAGAGCCAAGAGAGAGAGCGACGGCGGGATCGCGCCCACAGAAATTCGGGGCTCAGGTAAGTAAAACGGGGGCTAGGGGGGCCGGACACTGCAAGGTGTTTTTTCACCTTAATGCAGGGCTCGACAAACCCCGGGCGCCAGGTCGCATTTGCAACTAGAATTAGCGACCTGGCGCCTGGGGTGGCACACCTCGGGTATCCTGTCTCCGTGTGGACCCCAACCCCGCCGTGCGATCGCGTCCGGCTGCGGCGGCCGGTAATTGAGGCCACGGCTTTGAGGCCTTCTGCAGTACTTCTGGAATCTGGCGCCATCTTGTGGTGGACGTTGGTATGACAACACAACCAGCAATGCTAATGCAATGCTAATGGAGCTCCCCCTGCCTGTTTTCACTGCCCACCCTTCTCCTTCCCAAAGTGGAGACGAGAAGGAAGTGAATGTGGGGATAGCCTTTTTTTTTTTTTCGTAATAGCTTTTATTTTTATTTATTTATTTTTTTTTAAGTAAAAACTGTTTATTTATTTTTTTCTTAATCAAAATGAATTTATTTGTTATCTCCCTGCTTGGCCCCTTTCACACGGGCTGTCTGATCAGGTTCGCCTGTCAGGTTTTCAGGCGGACCTGATCGGACCCTTAGAGCCCTTTCACACCGAGCTGCGGGGGGGGGGGGGGGGGCGTCGGCGGTAAAGCGGCGCTATTTTTAGGCTTTTTGGCCACAACCATAAATGCTACATTTGTAGAGGAGTCAACAAGGCCTATGATGAAAGGTACACCATTCCTACTGTGAGACACGGAGGTGGATCGTTGATGTTAAAGCGGCGCTATTTTTAGCGCCGCTTTACCGGCGTTTTAGCGCCGCTAGCAGGACGGTCTTTCTGTGTAAATTTAAGATTAGTTATTTTTTATATTGAAAATAAAGCTTTGTCGGTCGTTTAAAAAAAACCTGGCTCCTAACTTTTTTAGCTGGCTCCTGGATTCCAAGCAAATTTGTCAAGCCCTGCCTTAATGCATAGGATGCATTAAGGTGAAAAAACACAAGGGTTTACAACCCCTTTAAGCGCAAAATCATGTACCTGTACGTGATTCCTCTTCTTGACTCTGGGGCGCGTGTGTGTGCCAACGGAGCTCCGCTCCCACTGTGATTGATCATTGTCATGTTGGAATGTTCAAGTATGTCCCATGCGCAACTTCCTGGCTAATGAATGCAAATGTTCCTCCAGTATTTTTTGATAAAATACTGCATTCATCTTGCCATCAATTTTGACCAAATTTCCTGTGCCTTTGTAGCTCACACATCCCCAAAACATCAACGATCCACCTCCGTGTTTCACAGTAGGAATGGTGTACCTTTCATCCTAGGCCTTGTTGACTCCTCTACAAATGTAGCATTTATGGTTGTGGCCAAAAAGCTAAATTTTGGTCTCATCACTCCAAATGACTTTGTGCCAGAAGGTTTGAGGCTTGTCTTTGTGCTGTTTGGTGTATTGTAAGTGGGATACTTTGTGGCATTTGCGTAGTAATGGATTTCTTCTGGCGACTCGACCATGGAGCCCATCTTCTTCAAGTGCCTCCTTATTGTGCATCTTGAAACAGCCACACCACATGTTTTCAGAGAGTCCTGTATTTCACCTGAAGTTATTTGTGGGTTTTTCTTTGCATCCCGAACATTTTTCCTGGCAGTTGTGGCTGAAATTTTAGTTGGTCTACCTGACCGTGGTTTGGTTTCAACAGAACCCCTCATTTTCCACTTCTTGGTTAGAGTTTGAACACTGCTGATTGGCATTCTCAATTCCTTGCATATCTTTTTATATCCCTTTCCCGTTTTATACAGTACAACTACCTTTTCCCGCAGATCCTTTGACAATTCTTTTGCTTTCCCCATGACTCAGAATCTAAAAACGTCAGTGCAGCACTGGATGTAAGATGCAAAGGTCTGTCAGGAGTCCAGAAACTCATTGACCTTTTATACGCACACACTAATTACAAGCAAACAGATAGCAGGTGAGGATGGTTACCTTTAAAGAGGAAGTAAACCCCGACCGATTTTTCTTATTTTTCAAATTTTAACATACAATAGCTCATTACAAGGTATAATAGATAGAAATCGGCCTAAAACGAGGTCTGCAAATACCTTTTTTAGGGTCTTTAGATTATCTTAATTTCCGGGTTTTGTATGTGTTGTTTGCTGAATCCTTTTTGGACGTCACTTCCGCCCTTACTCTGTATCCCTTAGGAAATCTTGCACATGCGCCGTATCAGCGAGGAGATAAACACTGCAGCATTGCGAGGCTTCTCCTCTGTGCCGTTCAGAGAGGAAGGTCGTCCACAGACATTTCCCGACATGCAGCTAATACAGAAATGGCACACTTTAGGTGCCGTTAATGAACGATCCTACTGCGCAATCGCGCATTACGTCTTCTAAGAATAAAAGACGATTTCCTTGGAAAAGACAGCAGTAAGTACACTTTCACAGGCAGCAATCAGCTGCTTGTGTTATCTACTTCATGAACAGATAAACTTGTTGAGGAGGGTTTACAACCACTTTAATAGCTATTCAAACCCATTTGTGTCAACTTGAGTGCATGTTACCAGGCCAAAATCACCAGGGTATGTAAACTTTTGATCAGGGTCATTTGGGTAGTTTCTGTTGGCATTAGGGTTTAAAAAGAGTAAACACAGTTGATTGATAATAAATGGCTTCAGCCAAACACTTTCTTTATGGACCTTTTTTTTGCACTGGTCATGTTAGAACAGGAAGGGGTCATCCCCAAACTGTTCCCACAAAGTTGGGAGCATGAAATTGTCCAAAATGTCTTGGTATGCTGAAACCTTAAGATTTCCCTTGACTGGAACTAAGGGGTCAAACCCAATCCCCGAAAAAGAATCACCACACCATAATCCCCCCTCCACCAAATGATTTGGACCAGTGAACAAAGCAAGGTCCATAAAGACATGGATGAGCAAGTTTGGGGTGGAGGAACTTGACTGTCCTGACCTCAACCCGAAAGAACAACTTTGGGATGAAATAGAGCAGAGACTGCGAGCCAGGCCTTTCCGTCAACATCAGTGCCTGACCTCACAAATGTGCTTCTGAAAGAATGGTCAAACATTCCCATAGACACACTCCTAAACCTTGTGGACAGCCTTCCCAGAAGAGTTGAAGCTGTTATAGCTGCAAAGGGTAGGCCAATTCAATATTGAACTCCACGGACTAAGACTGGGATACCATTAAAGTTTCTGTGTGTGTAAAGGCAGGTGTCCCAATACTTTTGGTAATATAGTGTATCTAATAATTTTCAATGGGCCCTCAATGCATGCCTGTAGACCAAAAAAACCCTGCACCAGACAGACTTTTTCTAGTGCAGTGTTTGTGTTCTTTATTAAATGAATTGTGATGTTGAGGGTTGGAGATCTTTGTTGTGTCTGTATACCTTTAAAATGACTGGCAATGCATCCCATAGTCATGCACCAAGTCTTGGTATACAAAGTGTGAATGCAGCCTTACAGAACTGTTGCAGGCTCTTTTATTGTTGACGGATCCTTTTTCATCAATTTATGATCGTTTATCGAATTTTATTTACATTGCAGATTCTTTGAAATGCAAAGAATGTGACATGTGTCTCGTTGTATACAACAAACGGTTTTCTACTCTAAATGGACTGATCGCAAATACAAAATCAGAAATGAAAAAGTCAAACCAGCGGGAAATACTGGGTAAGCATCAATTAATCACCTTTTATTTATATAAAATTTACAAAGAAATACAACTAGTGGGGGGGTACAGCACCAAACACATTAGGTATATGTAATGATATGTATCCCATCTGCCTGCAGGCTTCTGCTTCATGTAAAAATCCTCCCTGCACTGTCTCCTTCATATACAGATAGTTTTTGGCGCTATGAGAGTTGAAAGTAGGGCTGCAACTAATGATTATTTTCATAATCGATTAGTTGTCCAATTATTGTTTCAATTAATCAGATTAAAATCTAAAAAAGTGCGGTGTCTAATTTAGTTATTATGTAAGGTTGTTTTTTAAGAAGGTAATTTCTTCACCAAGCTATATGGTTGGGGAACAAAATATCTAATTCACTCTAATTCTGAGAATAACAGAAGATTATATATATATATATATATATATATATAGATAGATATCTATATATATATATATATAGATATCTATCTATATATATATATATATATATATATATATATATATATATATATCTATACATATATAGATATATATATATATATATAGATATATATATATATCTATATATATAGATATATATATATATCTATATATATAGATAGATATCTATCTATCTATATATATCTATCTATATATATCTATATATGTGATTATGCATGACATACTCCATTGTCACAGGCAGGTACTGTAGATTGATACAAGCTCACTGCTGTCATTAAGACATTTAGTAGCAGAAGCATGCTTTTGGTATCATCTGCCATGATGGGGTTAAAAAAACAAAAATTAGCCCTTTATAGTACAAAATAGCAGATAATCACTACTATAAGTGGCTCATTTATATTGGTAAAGTAATCATATATACAGTATCTCACAGAAGTGAGTACACCCCTCACATTTTTGTAAATATTTTATTCTAGCTTTTCATGTGACAACACTGAAGAAATGACACTTGTCTACAATGTAAAGTAGTGAGTGTACAGCTTGTATAACAGTGTAAATTTTCTGTCCCCTCAAAATAACTCAACACTCAGCCATTAATGTCTAAACCGCTGGCAACAAACGTGAGTACACCCCTAAGTGAAAATGTCCAAATTGAACCCAATTAGCCATTTTCCCTCCCCGGTGTCATGTGACTCATTAGTGTTACAAGGTCTCAGGTGTGAATGGGGAGCAGGTGTGTTAAATTTGGTGTTATCGCTCTCACTCTCTCATATTGGTCACTGGCAGTTCAACATGACACCTCATGGCAAAGAACTCTCTGAGGATCTGAAAAAAAGAATTGTTGCTCTAAATAAAGATGGCCTAGGCTATAAGAAGATTGCCAAGACTCTGAAACTGAGCTGCAGCACGGTGGCCAAGACCATACAGCGATATAACAGGACAGGTTCCACTCAGAACAGGCCTCGCCATGGTAGACCAAAGAAGTTGAGTGCAGTGCTCAGCGTCATATCCAGAGGTTGTCTTTGGTAAATAGATGTATGAGTGCTGCCAGCATTGCTGCAGAGGTTGAAGGGGTGGGGGGGGGTGGGGGGGTCAGCCTGTCAGTGCTCAGACCATACGTCACACACTGCATCAAATTGGTCTGCATGGCTGTCGTCCCAGAAGGAAGCCTCTTCTAAAGATGATGTACAAGAAAGCCCACAAACTGTTTGCTGAAGACAAGCAGACTAAGGACATGGATTACTGGAACCATGTCCTGTAGTCTGATGAGACCAAGATAAACTTATTTGGTTCAGATGGTGACAAGCGTGTGTGGTGGCAACCAGGTGAGGAGTACAAAGAGAAGTGTGTGTTGCCTACAGTCAAGCATGGTGGTGGGAGTGTCATGGTCTGGGGCTGCATGAGTGCTGCCGGCACTGGGGAGCTACAGATCATTGAGGGAACCATGAATGCCAACATGTACTGTGATATACTGAAGCAGAGCATGATCCCCTCCCTTCAGAGACTGGGCCGCAGGGCAGTATTCCAACATGATAACGACCCCAAACACACCTCCAAGTCGACCACTGCCTTGCTAAAGAAGCTGAGGGTAAAGGTGATGGACTGGCCAAGCATGTCTCCAGACCTAAACCCTATTGAGCATCTGTGGGGCATCCTCAAATGGAAGGTGGAGGAGCGCAAGGTCTCTAACATCCACCAGCTCTGTGATGAAGGAGTGGAAGAGGACTTCAGTGGCAACCTGTGAAGCTCTGGTGAACTCCATGCCCAAGAGGGTTAAGGCAGTGCTGGAAAATAATGGTGGCCACACAAAATGTTGACACTTTGGGCCCAATTTGGACATTTTCACTTAGGGGTGTACTCACTTTTGTTGCCAGTGGTTTAGACATTAATAGCTGTGTGTTGAGTTATTTTGAGGGGACAGCAAATTTACACTGTTATACAAGCTGTACACTCACTACTTTACATTGTAGCAAAGTGTCTTTTCTTCAGTGTTGTCACATGAAAAGATATAATAAAATATTTACAAAAATGTGAGGAGTGTACTCACCTTTGTGAGATACTGTATATATATACACCAATCAGCCATAACATTATCACCCACCTAATATTGAGTATGCCCCCCCTTTTGCTAAAACAGCCCTGACCCATTGAGTCATGGACACCAAAGTAGCATCCACATGAAAGGCAGGACCCAAGGTTTCCCAGTAGAACATTGCCCAAAGCATCACACTGCCTTCGCCGGCTTGTCTTCTTCTCATACTGCATCCTTGTGCTATCTCTTCCCCAGATAAGTGATGCACACGCACCCGGCCATCCACATGATGTAAAATAAAATGTGATTCATCAGACCAGGCCACCATCTTCCATTGTTCTGTAGTCCAGTTTGATGTTCATGTGACCATTATAGAAGCTTATGGCTGTGGACATGAGTCACCATGGGCTTCACAGCCCCATACACAACAAACTGCGATGCCCATTTATTTCTGCTTTCACCACATAAACTTCATGGACAACATGTTCACTTGCTGTCTAATATATCCCACCAATTTTCAGATGCTGTTATAACTAGATATTCCCTTTACCTGTCAGTGGTCATAATGGCTGATCGGAGTATATGTTTGTAGGCAGTATAACGTTCACACAAACCAATTAATATACACTTATTGGTATTTGTCTTTACCAAAAACATGTAGCAGAATACATTTTGGCCAAAATTTCAGAAGAAATTCAATTTTTTTCGGAGCCGTTCAGAAATACTCGGAATCACTCGGAAACACTTCCCAAGCGTTTCAGAGGCTTTCCGAGCTGTCCCCGAGTATTTCCGAGGCTCTCCCGCGCCCCCCCCCCCCCACCTCTGGCCACATGCGGTATTGCATGTAATAGAAGTCAGTGCGGAACGAATTATCTTCGTTTCTATTGACTTCTATGGAGAAACTCGCTTTGATATGCGAGTGCTTTGGATTACAAGCATTCTCCTGGAACGGATTATGCTCGTAATCCAAGGTTCCACTGTATCATGCTAAATAAGTACAGGTTGGGGTCTAAATACCAAAAAATATACTAAAATAAAACAAGACCTTAGGATTACGAAGGGATCACAAAGTAATTGCATAACACAAACACATAATAAACACAAAATATACATTTCCTCAATGATAGTTTTGGATTCTGAGGTAAAGCCACAATCCTGTAAATGTATTTTCTGTGGTTCTGTAGAGAACGTCAGGAAGTTCCTCCATCAGCTGTCTGCATATGATGATCCATCACTGAGGATGATATACGAGTATTACAGAGAGGATCTGATCTACATCCTGGAGAACATAGACACTGGGATCCTCCTGAAGGAACTAAAGTCTCGGAATGTCTTAAGCACAGATGTAAGACAAAAATACTTGAAATAAACTGCAATATATGTCTATGTCAGTGAAAGCCACATGTGAATACGCATATTTGCTGCTGAAGTTGTGTGCAAATCTTGATGACCAATAGGAATATGTGAGGGAGGGGCCTATGGGGAAGCTTAACCACTTACCGAACAGCTCACACCGATATACGTCGGCAAAGTGGCACGTTCTCGCGAATCGCCGTATGGGTACGTCTTCCCCATTAAGAGCCGCCGGGGGCGTGGGGGGGGGACCCAAAGCGCGAACAGCAATATGTCTCCTCCCCCAGTCAGTCCCATCCCCATACAGTAAGAAACGCACACTAGCGAAGTGTTAACCCCTTCCCTACCAGTTACATTTACACAGTAATCAGTGCATTTTTATAGCACTGATCGCTGTATAAGTGTCAATGGTCCCAAACATGTGTCAAAAGTGTCCGATCTGTCCACCGCAATGTCGCAGTACCGCTGAGGCCTCATGTACACTGGACGTTTTTTGACGTTTTTACAGCAGCTGTTTTTGTTGGCTGTAGACGTTTTTTTCTACAGTCATTAAACTCTCCATCATGTTATCCTATGTGTCCATGCACACATAGGCTGTTATCAGCAGTTTGGGAAGTGGCGTTTTTGAGCAGTAAAAAAACCCCAAAACTATTGGGTTCTGAGAGATGTTTTTCAGCTGTAAAAATGCTCTAATGCTGATAAACGCTGATAAACGACGATAAACGCTCAAAAACGTCGCTCACCAGCGTTTAACGTTTTTGATCCATTGAAAAAAAAATATATATATATTTTCTTTAAAAAAAAAACGCTATTTCAAAAACGTTGAAAAAAGTTGAAAGAAGTTGAAAAACTCACTGCAAAGCTACTGGCATTTTTATAACGTTATTTTAACGTCCTGTGTGCATGAGGCCTAAAAATCGCAGATCGCCACCATTACTAGTAAAAAAAAATAATAATAATAATAAAAATGCCATAAATCTTTTCCATAGTTTGTAGATGCTATAACTTTTGCGCTAACCAATCAATATACGCTTATTGCGATTTTTTTTATTTTTTTTATTACCAAAAATATGTGGAAGAATATATATTGGCCTAAACTGATGAAGAAATTTGTTTTTTAAAAACATTTTTGGGGATATTTATTATAGCAAAAAGTAAAAAATATTGTTTTTTTTTTCTTTTTCAAAATTATCGCGTTTTTTTTTGTTTATAGAGCAACAAATAAAAACCACAGAGGTGATCAAATACCACCAAAATAAAGCTCTATTTCTTGGAAAAAAAGGACGTCAATCTTGTTTGGGTACAATGTCGCACGACCGTGCAATTGTCAGTTAAAGTGACGCAGTGCCGTATCACAAAAAATGGCCTGGTCATTAAGGAGCCAAATCATCCGGTCTGTAAGTGGTTAAACACTGCCTGGAAATATTGTAGTCAGTTCAGCTCAGGATTCGGCCATGAACTGGAAGGTTGGTCAGGCAGCTACAGGTAGGTGTCTGAACTTTATAACGGCAACATCCTCCTCCACCCTTTACCTTCTTATCACAGGATTGTGTAAACCATTCCAAGCTTTTACAATAAAGCATAACTGGCATTGTAAAATGTAGTTCATACAATAGTAAAGATTGTTTCTATGGTAATTATAAATTATAATTATATTTTGTAGGACTCTCCTAGCTAGGTTTCTATAGTTGATGCCAATTTTAGTTTTTTTATTGCTCTGTAGCAGAGGAGCAGTGCTCGATTGCTTTTGGCTTTTCTGGGTTCTGTTGGTTGCAGGCTCTGCTGCTTTCTGGTAGGATCTAGAGTTTAGTGGGTGGAGGAGACAGACCTTTACCTGTATAATCATACAGCCTCAGCCAATCCCTGGCAGGAAAAATGGCCAGTAGGGGACTGACATGTGTATAAATAGGGTGGGGCCTGGAACATCAGGTTCCTTGTTCCTATGGTAGAACACCTAGACTGAGGGCTGAGGCCCTCTGGGCTGATAGCTATAGCTCAGAAGAAGCCATCTGTGTCCCAGCTCCAGCTAGAGCTAGGAGACCTGTGTCTAGAGCCCCTGAAAGCAGTACAGGAAGGATCCAGCTTGAAGGCATCCAGTACAGAGGCTGGCTGGTACTGCAAGAAAGCGTTAAAGTACTCCGGTCACAGTGAGTACAAGCCTTAACCTCCCTGGCGGTTTTCCCGAGTGTGGCTCGGGGTTAAAATTCAGTACCATTAGCGGTAACCCTGAGCCACACTCGGGATCGCATTGCAGGATCCTGGGGCGGCTTTACTTACCTTGTCCCCGGGATCCTGCGATGTCCCCCGCAGTGTCCGAGGGCTCCGTCCTCCTCCGAAGCCTCTCCGTGCCAGGCTCCGTTCCATGCGAGCGGCGCGACGCACGGGGGCGGAGCCTGGCGGCAAATTCAAAAAACTGTCAAAATCATAACACATACAGTACTGTAATCTTACAGATTACAGTACTGTATGAAATGATTTCACATCCCTTTTGTCCCCAGTGCTCTGGCCCATGCCCTGCATGCAGTTTTACATGATATACACTGTTCTTTCTGCCTGGAAACTGGAGATTGTCCATAGCAACCAAAAAGTGTCCCTTTACGTCAAGAGTGGCTTTAGACCAGCTAGAAAACAGCGATAGTAAATTAGAACACTTGCAGAATTGAGCGATAGTGAATTGTGGGGAAATTTATTTTATTACTATTTTTTTTATTTTTTTTTAATTATTTATTTTTATTTATTATATTATAATTTATGTTTTTGTGTGTCAAACTTTATCATACCCGGGATATCTACTAGACTCTGGTTTGGACAGATTTAAGTGTGTTATTGTTAAGATTTACAGACCTACAATATAAAACGCCAAATTTCCATGCAAAATAATTGTACCGCTTTCAGCACCTAAAATCCGAAATAATCATACCGCCAGGGAGGTTAAAGATACCCAGAGGCTGTCCTTGCCACCTTTTAGGAGAGCTCAATCCAGTTTGCTGACTCAGACTATACCTTTGCAAAGGGGTCCCCTTAGTTGTAGTTAACCAGGTATTTAATAGAAAAGGGTGGCTGCACCTTGAAGAGACAGAACAATTTGAGGTGTCCTCCATTATATTTCTGCTAGTGTGGAGTATCCTAAGGCTCGTCCCACACCCTACCCAAGTTGGACCAGCAAATAAACTACAAAAAAGACATGCACTCCTTTTTTATAAGTGGAGTGACTGTAGACTACTGTGCCTGGGATAATACAGCCAGCCCAGTCTTGGGTCTGCGCTACATTTTTGATCAACTTATTGTAAAAAAGAAAACAATTTTTGTTTTGCAGACCCTCCTGGCCAGGGAAAAACATATGAGCAGGACTGCCTTCTCTCTCACCTTATTACAAGATATTCAGGATCGGGGGAGAAAAGGTGTGATTGGACTCTGGGAATGTTTCTATGCGATACAGAAAGATCATCTTCATCCTAATTTATTGGCAGTTCTGGAAGAAGTCAGCCGAACAGGTAATAGAAATTTGTGTGCAATAAAAAATTGTGACGATCCTGGGACACATTGGTGGGATTATGGGTGGACGGAGGAATCACATCATGCATCAGGGATGCGGATATCTAACACAAGGGAATCTCAGATGCTGAAGATGCTACTGAATATGTAGCTATTGAAGCTGAGTGAAGGACAGGTAAGTATTCATCTTTTTTTCTTTTTTTTTTTTATGGGTGTCATTTGATTTTAATGTTTTTATAGCTTTGCATTCTATTTATCAAAGCACATTTGATTGTATCGTTTACATGGGTAACATGTACTTTTCAAGTTCACCATTTGTCAAAAGTTTTTTTTTTTACACACTTCACTAATAAAAATTAACTTTTTTTATATTATGCAGTCTGTTTAGACATCTTTTCAACAAATAGATGTGATCAGGATATAGCTTTTATTTCTTTATTTTTTCTATAGGTGAGGGTCTGGTAAATCAGATTCTGCTGGATGAACTCGGACACCCACTGACTCTGGAGCTGAAAGGTAATTTAATTATAAATATCACCAAATATCACCATAGTGCAGACAGAGTTGGTGTTATGTTTTCCCTAAATTCAGACTTTGCTCATAAATTTTACATATGAAATGAGTTCAACCCTTTGGTTGCCAGGGCTGTTTTTATGTGTTTTTTTAACACGTTTTAAATAATGATTTTGGGCCTTAAAGATTGCATTGGCCCACAGAAATGATATATATTCTGAAAGTAGACACCCTAGAGCAGTGATGGTGAAACTTGGCACTCCAGATGTTGTGGAACTACATTTCCCATGATGCTCATGCACTCTGCACTGTAGCTGAGCATCATGGGAAATGTAGTTCCAAAACATCTGGGGTGCCAATGGTCTCCATCACTGCCCTAGAGAATAAATTTGTGGTAGTTCCCCTTTTTTGTCACATGATATTAGCACAACAGTTTATGAAATACAAAATTTCAGTAAAAAAATGCACCCAAGTTAACTTTAGGGCTTATAAACATTGCACTTTTATTTTTTATTTTTTTGCAAAACATAAAAGATGAGGTTGCACTGAGCAAATAGATACCCAACATGTGTGCCCCCATGAGATTTCAGTACTCTATATTTTCCACAGGTGGCAATTTAACCACTTGAGGACCAGCCGCGGCAGGTTGGCTCCCCTGGGCGAATCGCCACCATGGTATGTCGGCCGCTTTAAGAGCTGTAGGGGGTGCGCACGTGCCGCCGGAAGCACCTGTGGCGCATTGCCAATGCTCGTGGTTGGTAGCTCCTGACAGAGACAGAATGGAGATCTGTCAATGTAAACAGACAGATCTCTGTTTTGTCAGGGGAGGAGAGACAGATCTGATGCTCCTAAAGATTAGGAACAGCGATCGGTCTCCTCCTCCAGGAATTCCCATCCCCCAAAGTTAGAAACACACATGAGGGAACAACTTGAACCCCTTGATCACCCCCCGAGTGTTAACCCCTTCCCTGCCAGTGTCATTTATACAGTAATCAGTGTCTATTTTTAGCTCTAATCACTGTATAAATATCACCGGTCCCAAAAAAGTGTCAAAAGTGTCCGATCTGTCCGCCGCAATGTCGCAGTCCCACTAAAAATCGATGATCACTGCCATTACTAGTAAAAAAAAAAATAATAAAAATGCCATAAATCTATCCCCTATTTTGTAGACCGCTATAACTTTTGTGCAAACCAATCAATATAAGCTTATTGCGATTTTTTTTTTTTTCCAAAAATATGTAGAAGAATATATAATCGTCCTAAACTGATAAAGAAATTCATTTCAGTTTTTTTGGGGGATATTATAGCAAAAAGTATTGTTTTTTTTTAAAATTGTCGCTTTTTTTGTTTATTGCACAAAAAACAAACAAACGCAGAGGTGATCAAATACCACCAAGGGAAAGCTCTATTTGTGGGAAAAAAGGACGCAATTGTCAGGTCATTAATGGGGCAAATCCTTCTAGTCCTTAAGTGGCCCCCTATAGGTCATCAGTTTAGTGTTAACTATGAATTATTGCTCATTTTGGAATGCACTACAATATGTAACATATGTAGGGCAATCAACATTTTCATGCGTAGGCACCCCCAACACATGCATTTATGTTCATATGTGTGTGTGTGTATGTAGGTCTGGGGGGGGGTCAATTTCTTGGGAGGGTTTTTTGTGCTTGGGTGTAACTTTAACCCCTTCCCGACCAGCCGCCGCAATTGTACTGCGGCAGGTTGGCTCCCCTGGGTGAAATGACGTTACCTTACGTCCGGTTCGCCTTTCAACCACTAGGGGGGCACACGCGCCCGCAGCTCGCCGCTGGAGCTGATGCGAGTGCCCAGTGGGACGTAATGACTGCCGGGCACCCGCGATCGCTCATGACAGAGCGAGAAGCAGGATCTGTGTGTGTAAACACACAGATCCCAGTTCTCTCAGGGGAGAGGAGACAGATCGTGTGTTCTTACTAAGTAGGAACAACGATCTCTCCTCCTAGTCAGTCCCACCCCCCCACAGTTGGAACACACCTAGGGAACACCTTGATCGCCCCCTAGTGTTAACCCCTTCCCTGCTAGTGACATTTATACAGTAATCAGTGCATTTTTATAGCAGTTATCGCTGTATAGTTGTCTATGGTCCCAAAAATGTGTCAAAAGTGTCTGATCTGTCGGCCGCAATATTGCAGTCCCGATAAAAATCGCTGATCACTGCCATTACTAGTAAAAAAAAATAATAATAAAAATGCCTAAATCTATCCCCTATTTTGTAGACGCTATAACTTTTGCGCAAACCAATCAATATACCCTTGTTGCGATTTTTTTTTTTACTAAAAATATGTATAAGAATACATATCGGCCTAAACTGAGGAAAAAATCTTTTTTTTTTAAAAAAATAAATTGGGATATTTATTATAGCAAAACGTTAAAGATATTGTGTTTTTTTCAAAATTGTCGCTCTTCTTTTGTTTATAGCGCAAAAAATAAAAACCGCAGGGGTGATCAAATACCACCAAAAGAAAGCTCTATTTGTGGGAAAAAAAGGACGTCAATTTTGTTTGGATACAACGTCGCTATTCTGACTCCGATTGTTGTGAAATGACTATCCCTTGTGAGACCTCTATGCCTGGCCTGTATAAGATATAATCACTAAAGACAATCCTCAACAGATAGTTTGAACTCTCCAAATACCGATTTCATCCACAAGATGCTTTTATTCTGAACATCGGGTTACAGCAGATGACAGGATACAAACAGATGAATAGGTTGTAGTATTTATGTGGTCAAAAGATGATACTGTCTGTAGCTTACTTATGCAGAATACATGTGCCCATGTTACATGTGGCCTGTTAAACTGTCTCCATTACACAGGAAGTACAAACACAGGAAGAAGGGTGGAGCATTACGCAAAAAGGAAGTGTGTGATAGATCAAAGAAATAACAAATAGGTGCATTATCAGAAAAGGTCACAAGATGGCAGCATGTAACTAAATATAAACGTTCATAGAAAATGGTTCAGGGAAACAATATATATAAATTCTATGCTCCATTGGGGCGGCACACTCCCCGTCTGGCATTGTAAATGTCACTATATACATCAGAACAGTAGTGATACAACTGCAAAAAACAACAGTGTAATTCGCTGAATGTCTTGAAGACCTGAAAGACATAAAGAATATGCATATAATGAAATAACAATAACTCTTAATTCAAGGCTTCAAGATATGTCAACATAAGTCCAAGACATTTTCTTCTTGAAGTCGCAGGTAGGATCCAGCAGCATAGTCAAACAAGTTAATTCTCCAAAGGGTAAGAGCAGAATACGTTCCGTGATGGGGCTGATGAACGTCTTTACAGTCCCTTGTCTTGAAACTTTCACCTCCACCTTACGTACCTTACCGCCATCACTAGGAACGCTCTTTACAATAAGTCCCATGGGCCATTCAATTCCTTCAGCTTGCTGATCCTTAAGCAAAACAAGGTCTCCAACTTGGAGGTTAGGGTTCAGATCAGTGGCAAAGGTCTTGACTTCAGGACGAATCTTTGTCAGGTTCTAAAAGACTGAAGACATCAGCTGTGGTTCCTTCTGGATGATCCAGCAGGAATTCAGAACCTGTTAACCAGGAAGAATTTGCGAAGACACTTGCAGACACTGGCCTGGTGGCATGATTTGCAGGGTTAATTTCAGATGGAATATAATGCCATTGTTCAGGTTTAGATGATTTCCTGATTCTCTCTACACAGTTGCTGACATAGACATAGAAATGTTTAGTCTGGTTGTACATGTAGCCCAGAACAACTTTGCTATCTGTGTAGAATCTGAGATCATATATCTGAATGTCTAGCTCATGGAGTATGAAATCTGCTATTTCTACAGCCAGCACAGTCCCACAAAGTTCAAGCCTGGGAATCGTGTGTTCAGGCTTAGGTGCTAACTTAGCTTTCCCAAACAGAAACCCTATGTGGGCTTGATTAGAAGAATCTCTTACCCTGAGGTAAGCGACAGCTGCTATGGCCTCAGTAGATGCATCTGAGAAGATGTGAAGCTCTTTCCTCTGACTTGTGGCAAAGGAGGCAAAATTGTGGCAGCTTGGTATACGGATTCCATCTAAGGCATGTAGAGATTGTTTCCAGGACTCCCACTTTGAAAGCTGGTCTATCGGTAGTGGAGCATCCCAATCTTTAATAGTCTCTGAGAACTGTCTAAGTAAGGATTTACCTTGTATGGTGATGGGAGCTACGAATCCCAATGGACCTTATAGGCTGTTCACTACTGACAGAACACCACGTTTGGTAAATGGCTTGTCTGCAGAGCTGACTTGAAAACCGAAGGTGTCTTTTAATAAGTCCCACTGTAGGCCCAGACTTCTCTGTACAGGTGGTATGTCCATTCCCAGATTTAAGTCTTTAAACCCTGTGGCATGATCGCCAGGTTGAAAGGCTTTCATAACAGCAACACTATTTGAGGCAATCTTGTGTAGTCTGAGGTTAGCCTCGGAAAGCATACCTTGTGTCCTTTGTAGCAGGTCTATGGCTTCTTCGTCTGTAGGTAAAGATTTAAGTCCGTCGTCCACATAGAAGTCTCTCTCAACGAAGTGTCGAGCATCCACGCCATACTCCTTTTCTCCATCAAGGGCAGTCCTCTGTAGACCGTATGTTGCAACAGCGGGTGAGGGACTATTTTGGAAAACATGTACCTTCATGCGGTATTCAATCATCTCATTGTCCATGTTGTTGTCACGGTGCCACAGAAACCTTAGGAGGTTCCTATGGTCTTCACGAATAGTGAAGCAATGAAACATTTGTTCAATGTCAGCAGTTATGGCAACTGGCTCTCTTCTAAACCTCATAAGTACCCCTACAAGGTTGTTGGTTAGGTTTGGACCAGTGAAAAGAACATAATTTAGGGATACGCCTTGATGCTTGGCACTGGAGTCAAATACTACCCTGATTTGCTTTGGTTTACGTGGATGATATACTCCGAAAAAAGGCAGGTACCAGCACTCGTGTCTTTAAAGTGGTGGAGCTGGTTCGGCGTGATCATTGTCAAAGATCCTTTTCATAAAGGTGATGAAATGGTCCTTCATTTCAGGCCTGTTCCTTAGTGTTCGTTGAAGTGAGTTGAATCTGGATAGAGCTTGTTCTCGATTGGTTGGGAGTTTAACCCTTGCAGCACGAAGAGGTAATGGTGCAACCCAGCTGTTAGACTCATCCTGGAAGAATTCTTTGTCCATTATTTTGATGAACTCTCTGTCTTCGACTGACAAGCCTATTTGGTTGTCATCGCTTGTAGTACAAAACACTGTGGTACCTAGGTTGTCTTCGCAAAGGTTAGGAGTGACATCAGGTACTTGGATGATGTCAAGAGGCTTCTCTTTTACTTCGTAATGGCTAGGGCACTGTTTGAAGTGGCATGCACGTCCGTTTCCTAGAATGTACATTTTGAATGAGTGGATCTCGGATGACGTATGCATTCTATCCAAGCATATGTTGCCCATGATTACCCAGCCTAAATCGAGTTTTTGTGCGTAAGGGGCATCATGAGGTCCATTGCACTGCTTGCGTACTTTGTGTACTCTGAGAATGTCTCTTTCTAGCAAGATCAAGATCTCAGCATTCATGTCCATTGCAGAAATTTCATTAACAAGATGCCTCAAGTGAGAATGGTGATATGCAGCCTCTGGAGTAGGAATTTCTTCCCTTTCATCTGGTATCTGGTCACACTCGACTAATGTTGGTAGGGGTATGCCCTCTCCCTTATTGATATGAAAGACCATGAACCCATCGCCCCTTCTACCGAAGGTCTCTTCACGTCCAGAACAGGTTCTGAGAGTATACGGTGATGCATGTCCCTCTATACCAAAGGTCTCAAAGAATTTAGGCTTAACCAGGGATCTGTTGCTCTGTTCATCTATTATGGCATACATCCTAATAGCTTCCTCAGGTTGACCCTTTGGGTATATCTTGACTAGGCATATTTTAGCACAGCATTTGTGATCTAAGCCTTCTCCACAGACTTCTGTGCATGAAGAAGAAACGTTAGCTGTGGGTGGAGCATGACCTTGTTGCTCCCCGTTATGACTTGTGACTAGGCTGGAGGTAGGAGGCTGCTGTAAATTGTCTGAGGGTGGGGCCGGATGCATGGCTGTAACATGTCTGTCGCTACTGCATTCTGTGCACTTGATGACAACTTTACAGTCTTTAGCAAAATGTCCATAACAAGCACAGCACCTGTAGCATATTCCAAGTTTCTGAAGAATCTCCCTGCGCTCTTGTAACATCTTTGCCCTAAGCCCATGACATTTCTTTAGGGGGTAAAGCTTCTTGTGAATACGGCACTGACGATTAGGGTCTTTATCTCTGTCACCCAAATCGCTTTGGTGAGCAGGAGAGGATACGGGTGGTGAGATGCCTGTCCTTTTAACAGATATTGCTCTATTTAAGTCTCTACGTTTAGCTGCTATGTTATCATACCTTGATGATGATGATGAAGCAGGCAAGTTGGGTTCAATAAAGCTGAAGCTGGGGTCGTTTCTCATCCAGGCTTGATCACTGATGAACCTGCAAAAATATGCGAATGGAGGAAAAGATACGTTATAGTCTCTTTTGTACCTTGAGCCCTGTTGTGCCCATTTCTCTTGCAGGCCGTATGGCAGTTTAGACACCACTGGATTGACACCATGAGCAGTGTCCAGGAAGCTTAGTCCAGGTGGACGTGGGTCTGTCTTTGCCAACTCTAGCTCCATGAGAAGATCACTCAGATCTTGGAGCTTGCAGTAGTTTTTGGGGTTGATTTACTAAAGGCAAAAAGACTGTGCACTTTGGAAAGTGCAGTTGCACACTGCAAGAGCAGTCGCTCCAGAGCTTAGCAAATGAGCAGAAGCTCTGCTGACTTTCATCAACCAATCATATGCAAGCAAAAATGCTGTTATTTTATTTTCCTTGCATGTGATTGGGTATTCTTTGCAAAGTGAAGTTTTACCTCACTCTACCTGCCTTACTGAGCTTACTGAGCTCTGGAGCAGCTGCACTTGCAGAGTGCAATTGCATTTTCCAAGGTGCACAGTCTATTGGCCTTTAGTAAATCAACCCCTTTGCTCCCTATTTTTGGGAAGTTTTGCAGTCTCTTGAATAGAGCGCTTTCTATGGCTTCAGAGCTACCATAGGCTTGCTTAAGTCTTGCCCATGCAGGAACAAGACCTGCATCTGGGTGGTCAACATGCACTGTTCCTTGGTAGTAAGGTTGAGATCAGCAATGGCAGCTTTGAAGATTGATCTCCAGGCCCTGTAGCTCTCCGGACAGTCGTCAAACCTTGAGAGGGTAGTGTTAATGAGCTCACGGCGTACCATATATCTGACGAAGTCATTCAAGTCTGATCTCTCACTCTTCGGTGCCAAAGTAACTTGTGGAAGCCCTCGGGTGTGAAAGTTCTCTGGTGAAGTAGGGTGAGGTTTGCCAGGATGAAATGATGTTGCAAGAGCGTTTAACTGTGGTGTAGTCCCTAAGGTTTGTGCTGGCTCTGGCTTGAGCTGTGGCTTGTCACAGCAAGAGGTTGTGCGGTTTGCTGCATAGATGCACTTGTGTTGTGACTTGAAGAGGCTCAGGCATTTGGAGCTGAGAGGTCTGTATGTTGAGAGTCAGAACAATGTTGTTAGTAGGAAATATAGGAGATGACTCTGTATCATTGCAAACATTATGCTTTAGTACATATTCACTGGTGCGTTTAACTGGGTCTTGCAGTTCTGCTGGGATGTAACAGACTGAGTTAGCACTTTCTCCCATCGCTTGTTCAAGGACTCTCAGCCTTGCCAGGGCAGCTGTTTCTTCCTTTTCCATTTGCAGAATCTTTAGTTGGGAATCTGACTCTGCTTGTTGAGCTTCCATCTCTGCTTGTATTTCTGCTTGTTGAGCTTTCATCTTTGCTTCTGTTTCTGCTTGTTTTCTGGTAAAGGAGCTTTGCACTCTTTTTGATTCTAGACTTGCACGGGCCTCCATTAGCTTGTCGTTTAATGTTGAACTTCTGGAGCGAGAGGATCTAGTAGAATGTGTAGTGTGCTTGGTTGATGTGGATCTGTGAGATCTGGTCTCCTGCAGTTGAGCAATGCGGAGTTCTGCCTTACACTGGGCATAAAAAAACTACGAAAACCCCCTATCGGGGCTTTAAAGCAGCCAATGAAATGAAATATAGATAGTTGAAAAAATTAGTTTTATTAATACAAAAAGTATAAATAACATGTTAAAAAATCGCTAAATCTATTCTGACTGTTTGAGTCAGGACATGAACTGGATATAGCATACAATTACAATGGACTATGCCGATGATTTAAACCAATGCAAAATACAATGTATTATAAGGCAACCACAGTTTCTTCAAATATTGAATCCTTAAAATAGGTTAACAACAGACAATGCCTGTAGATAAGGGCAATATACAATGCAGTATAGATGGGACAACTGGAGTTGTATGTATGAATCCTGATGCGTTTCGACCCTTGCTGGGTCTTCTTCAGAGGATAGTTGTCCACTGTAAAAAAGGTCAACATATATCAAACATAGCATCAGATTAAACAATAACAGACCTATATGTGTATACCATATAGCATATCTGCCCAGGTTGTATAGTTACCTATCACAGAATTTTCTGGTGTTTTTAGAGTGTTTAGGGTGATGTGATTCCTCCTATGTTCCCTTGTCTCCCCCGTGTCGAGCCAACTCCCCAGGGAATGGGCGGTGGACCAAACGTGTCTTGCGAGGGATCACGCCTACATGTCCCCCATACAGGAGAGGGAAGGAGAGAGGGGCAACAGGCAGCCCGAACTGCACCCAGATAGGTTCACGTTAGTGCTAGAAACAAAGTAGAAAACGAGGGGTCAATTGGTTCTTCCACATAGTTGGGGATTTCCCTTGCTATGGAGTTGTATGAAATTATTGGATTATGGGTCCATGGGTGTGCAGGAAGGCAGTTGCTGGAAAAGAAAGAAAGACGAGGGGGGGGAGGGGAAAAGGGAGAGAGGGGGAAGGAGGGGAGGAAAAAAAAAAAAAGGAGGGGGGAGGGGGGGAGGGGAAGAGGTGGGAGGAGAGAAAGGGAGAAAGCATGTGAGGAAAAGTGAAGAGAAAAGAAAAGGGGTGAACAATAGAGATGTGAGTGGCCTCTACTACATTCCCTTCTTCGAGCATTAACCCCAATGTAGCAGTATTTTTAAGGCAGACAATTCGTGACATATGTAAACTATCACAAATTCAATCCAAATCTGCCAGTCTCTCAGATGACGAAAACCGGGCCCTTCAGCGCCTCATAAAAAACCCCAAAATTGTAATAAAACCTTCTGACAAAGGGGGCAATGTGGTCGTCATGAACAATGACGACTATGTTTCAATGTGTCTGGACATTTTAAAGAACAAAGAATGGTATAAAGCAATTTCGGCCCTTAATATCAATCAATATAATTCCAGCCTTTACAATATGATTGATCGTGCATTCTATAGAGGGGAAATTACCAAGAACATCTACGAATTTGTTAGGACCCCACATCCCAAGGTAGCTACGTTTTACAGTCTACCCAAGATTCATAAAAATCCTACAAAACCCACAGGCCGCCCCATTGTCTCCGGCAATGGAGCCATATCAGAAAATCTAAGCCGAGTTATAGATGCACACTTGCAACCTCTTGTTCTGTCTTTGCCCTCCTTTGTCAGGGACACAATACAATTTCTACAATTTATCAATGATCTTAGGATATCTGAAAATGCCATTTTGGTAACCATCGATGTTGAGGCGCTGTACAGCAGCATTCCCCATTCTAAGGGTTTGGCTGCTGTACAATGGGCCTTGCAACAACATTCCCAGTATGATCCGGCATTAGTCAGGTTCATTTTGAATGGACTGCACTATATACTGCATCATAATTACTTTTGCTTTGACAACTCCCACTACCTCCAGGTACAGGGTGTGGCTATGGGGACCTGTTGTGCCCCCTCCTACGCCAACCTGTACCTGGGGGAATGGGAGAAGTCTCTCCTGGATGACGAGGACCTTGTCGCGTACACCAGCCATATAACCAAATGGCTGAGGTATATCGACGACGTCTTCGACGTCTGGGAGGGACCTGAGACCAAACTAGTCGAATTCTTTAACAAGATTAATGTCAATGATCGTAACTTGAGATTCAAGATGAGTCATGACCCCCACAGCCTTACCTTCCTAGATGTCTCCATTTCGGTCACTGCGGAAGGACACCTTTCCAGCACTTTGTTCCGTAAGACAACTGCTGGGAACACGGTCCTTCATTCGGATAGTTTTCACCCTATCCCATTGAAGAACTTGATCCCTTACGGACAGTATTTGCGCCTTTGGCGCAACTGCTCGAATGACGTCTTGTTCAAAAAAGAAGCAGAGGGGTTCCAAAATCGACTGTTAGCAAGGGGCTACAGTAGATCATGCCTTAAAAAAGCTTACAATCAAGCTATAGGACATTCTAGATCTCAGCTGCTTTTCAAATTTAAACCCTCCAGAAGTTCTGAATGTAATCTCACCCGGATTATTATGCGCTACTCCCGACAACACCAGGCCATCAAAAAGATTATAGAGCGACATTGGAGCATCCTCACAGATGACCCCAAATTGCGTGAGTTTGTTCAAGAAAAACCTACCATAACTTACAAAAGAGCCATGTCACTACGTGACAAGCTTGTTCGGAGCGAATACACCAACGAAAATAAGAGATTGAAGCACTGTTCCATAGCGGATTCTTTCCCCTGTGGACACTGCTCATACTGTTCACTTATTAAGCAAGATAAAACCTTTATTTTACCCAATGGAAACACATTCACACCTACACAGTTTGTGAATTGTCACACTCGTGGAATAGTATATCTGATGGAATGTGAATGTGGTGCATTCTATGTGGGGAAAACCAGGCAGGAATTCTGGAAGCGCATTTCCCAACATGTCTATAGCATGGAGGTGGGGAACCCGTATCTCCCCATTGGAAGGCATATAATCTTTACACACAATTATAGAGTCCCTAGAATCACCTTTGTGGCCCTTTACAAAATAAAGATTCCTACTAGAGGTGGCGACTGGAACAAGTCTCTGCTGCAGAAAGAGCAGAGATGGATATTCCAGTTACAGGCCACCTCTCCACCGGGTTTAAACGAATCGATTTCGTTTGCCCCTTTTTTGCAGGGGTTTTCATCGGGGAAGACACAATGAATATATGGGAAAGGACTTTACATCTTGCATGTGCCACAATGTTTTTTGGAAACATGAGAAGACATAGCGCCATCAATCATATCTTCTCTCCCATTCCCTCTTTTTGCTTCTCCCTTTTCTTTTGTCCCCATGCTGGCCTAAGTTGAGCTTTTTACAACTTATCTCATCTACCAGCGTTTACAGTTTTGTGCCTATTCCTGCCTGGTTTTCCCTACGTATAATCAATATGTCTACTATCATCCTCTCTATCATTTCTTGAATGTATGAAGCATATCTCTTTACGTATGTTATGGGATTTAATAAAGTAGGTTCCATACTCCGCAATGTTCTATTCTTTAGAAAAATCTAACCTAAAAACAGTTCAGAGTTCTTTATATGTAAAAACATTTAGGTATTATGTAATTTTTCTTTCTTTTATATATTTGTTATTTGATTATGTGATCGCAATAGGACAATGCTACTACAACTGGAGATAATGATATGCAGAGTACAGTGTATAGATTAAGGCTAGCCAGTATTCTATCCTCATTATATAGACCTGTATGTTGTATCCAGCAAACAAGCGACATGGATTGCTTGTGCCACATTGCACTACCATCTGTTTACACAGCATATAACCTATGGCTGTTTGGTTCTGTGTTCCCGGTTGCCTCCCCTTCAGTGCCTGTGCTTCTCCTCTGGGGGGCGGGGGTGCGCCTTACATGTCTTCCTGGCAGGGTGAGAGAGGGGACGCTTGGGCCCTGCGTCTTCTACATGCGCCCACTAGGTGGCAACACCTTGACTTGGGTGCTTCTCACCCTGCCAGCGGCATCCTGGATCCCTTCCAGACGCCGTGCGCGTGACGTAAGCGGCGCCTGCGCAGTTGCGGCGGAAGCGACGGGGATACCAGAGGGCATTAGCTCTTCCGGAACGCCGGGGGGACCACGTCAGAGCGCACAGCTGTGATGCTCTTTCCACCAATGGGGGGGGGGGGGGGGTAAGCGCTCGTTACACTTGCACCTGATATGAGTTAGTCCATTAGACACTTCCTATATATAACAAATCCCAGGGGAACTTCACTGGATCCTTTTCTACTTTGAGATGTCAGGCAATGCACCCACTGATCGAATAGATTGGTAAGTACACTTGAAACGACCTCTACGTTTCCACTCATCTCTTTAGCAATTTCTCCTTCTCCCCCAACCATTTTTCATTTAGTCTTGATGTTTTATTTTTATTATAACCTTTCAGAACCAGGAACATACCAATCTTTCTATTCCAGTTCGCTTGATTGGGTAATTATTTCCGCCACCACCTTTGCACTTTGTCACTGGTTGTATTCTCACTGATTGTTTTGTTTTGGTAGTGGGTTGTGCACTTTTTGTTGTAGGTTTTGTCCCCACTCCCAGTGCCCACACTACCCTTCCCATGACATACACTCACTGTCATTCCCCTGCACATCCCCACATTGCGCACCCCACCCCCGGCACTTCCTCCTCTCCCTTTCCTCCCCTCCTCCATTTCCTTTTGCCCCCCCCACTCCCTTCCTTCCCATCTCCGTCTCCCCTTCCTCTTCCTCCCCTTTCCCCTTCCTCCCCTCCCTTCTTCACCCCTTTCCCCTTTTCTTTTCCTCTTTTGCCCCCCCTCTCCCCCCCCCTCTCCTTCATTTCCTTTTTCCCCCTCCTTTCCCATCACCTCCCATCCAGCACAGGCTGGTCTTTTCCCCTTTCCACTTGGTCCATTCACTGGTGGACTGTCGGCACTTTTACCCTATCGCCTTTTTAATATATCTATACGCTGCATGGTCTCCTGGTTGGCAGCAGGGCGTTTGCTAATTGCTCGTTCATTTCTGTCACTCACTCACATCTCTATTGTGCACCCCTTTTCTTTTCTCTTCAATTTTCCTCACATGCTTTCTCCCTTTCTCTTTCTCTCCTCCCCCTCTTCCCCCCCCCCTTTTTTTTTTTCCTCCCCTCCTTCTCCCTCTCTCCCTTTCCCCCCCCCCTCGTCTTTCTTTCTTTTCCAGCAACTGTCTTCCTGCACACCCATGGACCCATAATCCAATAATCTCATACAACTCCATAGCAAGGGAAATCCCCAACTATGTGGAAGAACCAATTGACCCCTCGTTTTCTACTTTGTTTCTAGCACTAACGTGAACCTATCTGGGTTCAGTTCGGGCTGCCTGTTGCCCCTCTCTCCTTCCCTCTCCTGTATGGGGGACATGTAGGCGTGATCCCTCGCAAGACACGTTTGGTCCACCGCCCGTTCCCTGGGGAGTTGGCCCGACACGGGGGAGACAAGGGAACATAGGAGGAATCACATTACCCTAAACACTCTAAAAACGCCAGAAAATTCTGTGATAGGTAACTATACAACCTGGGCAGATATGCTATATGGTATACACATATAGGTCTGTTATTGTTTAATCTGATGCTATGTTTGATATATGTTGACCTTTTTCACAGTGGACAACTATCCTCTGAAGAAGACCCAGCAAGGGTCGAAACGCGTCAGGATTCATACATACAACTCCCGTTGTCCCATCTATACTTCATTGTATATTGCCCTTATCTACAGGCATTGTCTGTTGTCAACCTATTTTAAGGATTCAATATTTGAAGAAACTGTGGTTACCTTATAATACATTGTATTTTGCATTGGTTTAAATCATCGGCATAGTCCGTTGTAATTGTATGCTATATCCAGTTCATGTCCTGACTCAAACAGTCAGAATAGATTTAGCGATTTTTAACATGTTATTTTTACTTTTTGTATTAATAAAACTAATTTTTTCAACTATCTATATTTCAGTTCATTGGCTGCTTTAAAGCCCCGATAGGGGGTTTTCGTAGTTTTTTTATGCATTTATGGGGTGTGCAGCCTATCTGTCTACCCTCATGTGAGCGCCCTTTGTTGCTGGTCTTACACTGGGCATTTTGCAGAGATCCCTTTGTTGGTTTAGTGCATCGGCCCTGGTCAGTTCTGCTGAAGAGTCCTCTATATTACAGTCCTGCAAGAAAGCTGTGTATTTTGCAAACAGCCGCTGGTAGCGTTCGTACATGGCAGATAAGCGATCTATAGAGTCTTTTAGTTCAGCTGGTCGATCATTCAAGTGTGACAAAACTGACATGCAGTGTGAAGTTCTGTCCCATGATTTTGACAGATTTTGAAGAACTCATCTCTAGTGGTTTCATAGTTTTCTCCGAGTTTCTGTGTCGGTTTCATTGTAAGTTTGGGTCTTACACTCTGTTTGGCAATATCTGCAGAATCTGCTCCCTGTACATCTGCGGGTTCAGAGGCATGATGAATCTGCGTTGGTTCAGCCACAAAAGGGTGCTTCAGAGTCTTGTGTAAACATTTTTCACGTTTTTGCAAAAAATGGTACTGTCTCTTTAAGAAGACGAACCACAGCTTAGACAGGTGGGGGTAACACAGTTCAATGTAGAGAAACAGTTTTTAACATTCATATGAGGTGCAGTAAGCTTGTGCGACTATGTGCTTTCACAAGATGGCGGATGGCACTGAGCTTGATTGCAGATCAGGCACACACATATGCACAGCAGGCTGTAGGAATTCTATAGATCTTTTGACTATTCTGACTCCGATTGTTGTGAGACCTCTATGCCTGCCCTGTATAAGATATAATCACTGAAGACAATCCTCATCAAATAGTTTGAACTCACCAAATACCAATTTCATCCACAAGATGCTTTTATTCTGAACATCGGGTTACAGCAGATGGCAGCATACAAACAGATGAATAGGTTGTAGTATTTATGTGGTCGAAAGATGATGCTGTCTGTAGCTTACTTATGCAGAATACATGTGCCCATGTTACATGTGGCCTGTTAACCGGTTCCCAACTGGCTCCTGTACTTTTACGTCAGCAGAATGGCACGGCTGCGCAAAGTAACGTACACGTACATTACTTTGAATTTGCCGCCGTGTGCGCGCGCGAACGCCTGCCGCGATCTCCGTGAGTCGGTTTGCGGGTCCCGCGGACTCGATCGCCGCTGGCATACCCACGATTGCCTCACGGAGAGGACGAACCGGGAGATGCCGTTGTAAACAGCATCTCCCCGTTCTGCCTAGTGACAGTGTCACTCGATCTCTGCTCCCTGTCATCTGAGCAGAGATCAGTGATGTCACACACCAGCCCATCCCCCTGACAGTTAGAAATCACTCCCCTAGGACACACTTAACCCCTCCCCGCCCCCTAGTGGTTAACCCCTTCACTGCCAATGTCATTTATACAGGAATCAATGCATTTTTATAGCACTGATTGCTGTATAAATGACAATGGTCCCAAAAATGTGTAAAAAATGTCCGTCATGTCCGCCATAACGTCGCAGTCACAATAAAAATCGCTGATCGCCACCATTACTAGTAAAAAAAAAAAAAATTATTAATAAAAATGCCATAAAACTATCCCCTATTTTGTAAATGCTATAACTTTTGCGCAAACAAATCAATAAACGCTTATTGCGATTTTTTTTTTACCCAAAATATGTAGAAGAATATGTATCGGCCTAAACTGAGGAAAAAAATGTTTTTTTATATATTTTTTGGGGATAATTATTATAGCAAAATGTAAAAATAATGCGTTTTTTTCAAAATTGTCGCTCTTATTTTGTTTATGGCGCAAAAAATAAAAATCGCAGAGATGATCAAATACCACCAAAAGAAAGCTCTATTTGTGGGAAAAAAAGGACATCAATTTTGTTTCAGAGCCACGTCGCACGACCGCGCAATTGTCAATTAAAGTGCCGCAGTGCCGAATCGCAAAAAACGCTCTGGTCAGGAAGGGGGTAAATCCTTCCGGGGCTGAAGTGGTTAAGCTGTCTCCATTACACAGGAAGTACAAACACAGGAAGAAGGGTGGAGCGTTGCACAGAAAGGAAGTGTGTGATAAATCAAAGAAATAACAAATAGGTGCATTACCAGAAAAGGTCACAAGATGGCAGCATGTAAACTAAACATAAACGTCCATAGAAAATGGTTCAGGGAAACAATATATAAAAATGCTATGCCCCATTGGGGCAGCACAGTCGCAGTGCTGTATCACAAAAAATGGCCTGGTCATTGAGCAGCCAAATCTTCCGGGGCTGAAGTGGTTAATATTTTAAACTTTTTTTTTTAAATAAAAGTCCGCTATGTGATTTTTGTTGGTGACATATTCTCTTTAATGAGACTTAAGGGGTCTAAAAGGCCCCTGATGTCCCACCTACCTTCTAATGCTGTGCAGATCACATTGCATTTGATTCTTCCCCAGCAATACAGGCTGGGAAAGTGACACAGGGACCTGAAAGTATAAATCTTATGGTGCCACTCCAAGCAAGATTAACCACTTGCCGCCCACCCTATTAACAAATGATGGCGGCAAAGTGGTTTGATATTCCTGATTGGACACCATATGACGTGATCAGGAATATCGAGCCGCTGTCTGGTATGGTTATTAAGGGGAACCCCGGCCAAAAGTTAAAAAAAAAAATGGCGTGGGGTCCCCCTCAAAATCTATACCAGACCCTTCTGGTCTGGTATGGATATTAAGGGGAACCCCGCACCAAAATTTAAAAAAAAATGGCATGGGAGTCCCCCTCAAAATCCATACCAGACCCTTCAGGTCTGGTATAGATTTTAAGGGGAACCCCGCGCCAAAATAAAAAAAACCGGCGTGGGGTCCCCCCAAAAATCCATACCAGACCCTTATCGGAGCACGCAACCTGGCAGGCCGCAGGAAAAGAGGGGGGACGAGAGAGCGCCCCCCCCCTCCTGAACCGTACCAGGCCACATGCCCTCAACATTGGGAGGGTGCTTTGGGGTCTCATCCCCACAACCCTTGGCTGGTGGTTGTGGGGGTCTGCAGGCGGGGGGATTATCGGAATCTGGAAGCCCCCTTTAACAGGGGGACCCCCAGATCCCGGCCCTCTCCCCTGTGTGAAATGGTAAGGGGGTACAAAAGTACCCCTACCATTTCACAAAAAAACTGTCAAAAAAGTTAACAATGACAAGAGACAGTTTTTGACAATTTCTTTATTTAAATGCTTCTTCTTTCTTCTATCTTCTATCTTCTTTCTTCTTTCTTCTATCTTGCTTCAGTTTCTTCCTCCATCTTCTTCTTCTTCTGGTTCTTCCTCCGGTGTTCTCGTCCGGCATCTTCCTCCGCGGCGTCTTCTTCCCTTCTTCTCCTCGGGCCGCTCCACATCCATGATAGCATGGAGGGAGGCTCCCGCTGTGTGACGCTTCTCTCTTCATCTTTTTCTCTTCATCTTTTTCTCTTCATCTTTTTCTCTTCATCTTCTTGTCTTCATCTTCTTGTCTTCATCTTCTTTTTGGGCCGCTCCGCATCCATGATGGCATGGAGGGAGGCTCTCGCTGTGTGACGCTTCTCCTCTTCTGACGGTTCTTAAATAATGGGGGGGCGGAGCCACCCAGTGACCCCACCCCCCTCTGACAGGGACTTCCCTGTGGCATTCCCCGTGACGTCAGAAGGGGGCGGGGTTACGTAACGGGTGACCCCGCCCCCTCTGACGTCACGGGGAATGCCACAGGGAAGTCCCGTCAAGTCCCCGTACGTCAGAGGGGACTTGACGGCGCCCCCATTATCTAAGAACCGTCAGAAGAGGAGAAGCGTCACACAGCAGGAGCCTCCCTCCATGCCTTCATGGATGCGGAGCGGCCCGAATAGAAGATGAAGACAAGAAAATGAAGAGAAGAAGATAAAGATAGAATCGTCACTCAGCAGGAGCCTCCCTCCATGCCATCATGGATGTGGGCAGCCCGAGGAAAAGGAAGGGAAGAAGACGCCACGGAGGAAGATGCCGGACGAGAACACCGGAAGAAGAACCAGAAGAAGAAGATGGAGGAAGAAACCGAAGGAAGATAGAAGAAAGAAGAAACATTTAAATAAAGGAATTGTCAAAAACTGTCTCTTGCCATTTTTAACATTTTTGACAGTTTTTTTGTGAAATGGTAGGGGTACTTTTGTACCCCCTAACCATTTCACACAGGGGGGAGGGCCGGGATCTGGGGGTCCCCTTGTTAAAGGGGGCTTCCAGATTCCGATAAGCCCCCCGCCCGCAGACCCTCACAACCACCGGTCAAGGGTTGTGGGGATGAGGCCCTTGTCCTCATCAACATGGGGACAAGGTGTTTTGGGGGGCTACCCCAAAGCACCCTCCCAATGTTAAGGGCATGTGGCCTGGTACGGTTCAGGAGGGGGGGCGCTTTCTCGTCCCCCCACTCTTTTCCTGCGGCCTGCCAGGTTGCATGCTCGAAAAAGGGTCTTGTATGGATTTTGAGGGTGACCCCATGCCATTTTTTTTTTAATTTTGGCGCGGGGTTCCCCTTAAAATCCATACCAGAACTGAAGGGTCTGGTATAGATTTGGAGGGGGACCCCACGCCATTTTTTAAAAAAATTTTGGCTGGGGTTCCCCTTAATATCCATACCAGACCTAAAGGGCCTGGTATGGAATTTAGGGGGACCCCCACGTCATTTTTGTTTTTTAAATTTTGGTTCGGGGTTCCCCTGTGGGGAATTCCCATGCCGTTTTTATCAATGAACTTTTATGTGTATTGTCGGACCGGCAATTCATTAATAGCCGCGAGTAGTTTTAAATTACTTTTTTTCCTTTGAAATGTCATTTTGCTGTCAGACTGTTCTAAACATGGGAAACATGTGCCCCTTTACAGGCATACTATAGACACCCCCCAGGTATGAAATTTAAAGGGATATTACACTTTTATTGTTTCACTTTAAGCATTATTAAAATCACTGCTCCCGAAAAAACGGTGGTTTTTAAAACTTTTTTTTGCATTGATCCATGTCCCCTGAGGCAGGACCCAGGTCCCCAAACACTTTTTATGACAATAACTTGCATATAAGCCTTTAAAATTAGCACTTTTGATTATTCATGTTCGTTTCCCATAGACTTTAACGGTGTTCGCATGTTCGAACACATTTTTTGCCTGTTCGTAAGTTCTGGTGCGAACCGAACTGGCGGATGTTCGGCTCATCCCTACTCCCCAATATGGTCTTTCTTCTTTACTTTAACAATGAGTTAAAATAATATGTATTTGTAGTACATTCCCAAAGATCTATGCTCAGAATATGGTACAAAGTTTTACATATACTAAACTAAAAGAAATTTAATTTTTACTGTAACCTGAGTTATAAAATATTTCCATTATATTCCCAGATATTCAGGAAAAACACAAACAATATCTAATGGAGAAGACTGAGACTCTAGTGGAGCATAGACCCCCAGGAACTACCCTGGAACCACAAAGATTCCTCATCAATGAGCGTTATGTGAACCTGATTGTAGTCTCCACCGATCAGTTCAGGCAGCGGCCCCAGAATGAGATAATACAGACTGGGGTAAAACATGAGAAATGCTTGAAGGAAGCACAAACTGGACTGGAACACATTTCCCCCAGCAAGCTGTTCCGATGGAACCACCAGTCACAATGTGTACCACATGCAGTAATGGTGAGCGGAGTGCCAGGAATAGGGAAGACCACGCTGATTGAGAAGTTTGTCTATGACTGGGTGACCGGAAAACACTACCAGAGATTTGCCTTTGTCTTCATCTTCAGATTCCGGGACCTTAATAGACTGGGAGAGGTCAGCTTGGAGGAGATGATTCTTCATCAATATCCATATCTGGAGAGCAAGATTGGAGATATTTTACAAGATCCAGGGAGACTTCTGTTTATATTTGATAGTTTAGATGAAAGTATTCACCATATAGACTTCAGATTAAGTAAATTGTCTAATCCAAAACAGAGAAGACATTTTGGTGAGATTGTGGTTAGTTTGGTGAGGCAGAGTCTTCTTAAAGGCTGCTCTGTACTGATAACCAGCCGCCCAATCAGACTGGTGTCAGTTGATACCAGTGTCTTCCAGAGAATAGCTGAGATCATGGGATTTCTCCATGAAGGCAGACTGACTTTCTTTAACAATTTCTTTGGAAATGAGGAATTGTCAGAGAAGGCTTTTCATTATGTGCAGGAGAATGACATGCTGTACACTTTCTGTTATATCCCATCATACTGCTGGATCATCTGTACAGTGTTATCAATGTGCTTCAGAGCCCAAACAACAATCACTGCTCAGCTGATGACATCATTACCCAAAACAGTGACACAACTCTTTGTTACCTTTGTCTCTAACATTCTGGGCAATCACAGCCAGAATAAAGATGGTGGTCACACTGCCCGGGAACTTCTGACATCTATTGGGTGGATGGCAGAACATGGAGTCATGAATCACATGATTGTATTTGATGAGCGTCATCTGGAGTCATTCAGTGTGAGAAATGATAATCATGTCTTTTCATCTTTTATGATGGAATCTGGTCAGCCTCCCGATGTGGATTGCACCTTCTTACATCTCACTCTTCAGGAGTTTTTTGCTGCTTTAGTCCATTTTATTAACTATAATCCTGACAGATTACAGGAAACACTTGATGATGCTGAATCTTACAAAGACGGCCGTGCTGAAATATTCCTCCGTTTCCTCTGTGGTCTCTCAGACTCTTCTACTAGATCCATGTTAAAGTCTCATGCGGGAGAATTGTCTACTCAGGCTGCCAGACATGTCATCACCTGGATCCATAAGAAAATTGCAGAGCAAAGACCTGACAAATATACAAGAAGCAAAACAAATTTGAATGTATTCTATTATCTCAATGAAAGCAGAAATAAGGCTCTGGTGTCACAATGTATTGGATTAAACAAAGCTGACATTTCTGGTGTTTTCCTCAACCCTTTGGACTGCTCTGTGCTGTCTTTTATTCTTCAATCGTGCAGAGAGGTAGAAGAAGTAAGTCTAAGTTCATGTATTATTCAGAGTGAGGGATTGAGGAAACTTCTACCGGGTCTACACACCATCAAAAGTTTGAGGTAATTGTCAACTATGACTAATCACATTCCTATGTTAAATTGGAATGATCTTCATTTTCTCTAGATACATTACTAGTTATTGGTCTTTCTCCTTTTTTTGACAAAGCCTAGAGGCCACTTATTTCTTTAAGAATGCCAGTCTTTTACAAGAACAATATCACTGGGTTTCAAATTAGGTTTGATGGTTTCCCATTTGATACCTTATAAGAGTCTCAGGCTTAAGGTGACCTATGTTGTACCTCTCTGGCATGAAAAAGGTTATCTCTACAGGATAATTTGGAGTCTCAGGTATCACACGCATGGGGAATCCATTATAAGGGTATCACTGTGCTTGGAGTTCTCGTGGGACTTTTGGCTGACTTAAATAATATAGCATGGCTACTTTGGTTTGTCTCTTCAATTGCATTTTTCCCTGTCTTTCCTAGGTGAGTCCTACTTATCCTAGAATGTTTATAGACATATTCTGAAAAGAGTTGCAGAGATGTTTGGGTTTTTGGTTCTGCACTGGGTACATTGCTGCATCCACTATATTAACTATCAGGATTTGTAGGGGGTTCTATGGCATCTGCTTCTGCTATGGCAGCTCTTGATTCTTTCTTTATAGCAAGCTTTTCTAGCTTGGCCCCTGAGGGCCCTTTGTTGTGTTTTTCTCTGCCTCTAACCACACTTTCTTTTTTTTAACACATTTACCAGCAACATTTATAAATTGCATCTGGTAGCAAGGTCTTTTAAACACAAACTGACTGTTGGCTTCCTAGTCACACCCACACCACGTATGTCAGGCTCTACAGTCCCTCCTACAGACCTGTGACTGGTATGTCTGGTGTTGGTGAGAGAGAGATCAGTGATCATCACTTCCATACACTCCCAAAGGTACAGCCTCCGCTTAACTATCCCCACATGTATCCCCAGCTCCGATGTCCTTCCTGTGGGCCCGGGACTCATATGTTGAGTTTCTGATTACAGTGGAAGGAAATCAGCGATCATCACACCCTTAGAGGTACCACTCTCCCACTACCTTTGTCATCTATCCTGGGTTCTCCTTCCCTCCTGCGAGCTTTCAATCCCTGGCAGTGCTGCCTGTGGAAGCAGCTGATCGTACACAATCTGCTTAATCAGCTTCACTTGGGTCCAGAGGTGACATTAGAGGTCTACAAGACCCTTGATTCCTCCTTTAAAGAGGACATGGCATCTTTATTACTACTGTGCTATCACATAGTAAGCTATTAACTCTCTATGTGATAGCAATAAGAAGGAAGAATATTGCCCCATTTTTGTTGTCAGTGGGAGGTTTAGTACTCTAGCATTGATATCATTAGGAGGAATAGTGCCCCATCATTGGTGTCAGTGGAAGGAATAGTGTCACATCATTGGTGTCAGTGGGAGGAATAGTGCCCCATTGTTGGTATCTGTGGAGGAATAGTGCCTCATTATTAGTATCAGTGGGAGGAATAGAACCCCATTTTTGGTGTCAGTAAGAGGAATAGTGCTCCTTCATTGGTGTCAGTGGGAAGAATATTGCCATATCATTAATGTCAGCAGAAGGATAGTGCCCAGCCGCTGGTGTCCGAGGGAGGAATAGTGCCCTACTGTTGGAATCGATGACAGGAATTATGCCTTGTTGTTGGTGTCAGTGGGAGGAATAGTGTCCCATGGGCCAGATAAAAGCAAGCAGAGGGCCACATCCGGCCCCTGGGCTGCAGTTTGGAGACCACTGGTTTAGAGGAAGAGAAGACTTTGGGGTTGATTTACTAAAGGCAAATAGACTTAACTCTGCAAGTGCAGTTACACTCTTTTTTCCTAGTATAGAAAAGAGGGGGAAGGGGAATGGGGGAATAGTGGGACTTTATATGAAGCACAACACCAGAACCAAATTAATCAATTAGATACTATTTAATGGTGCACATGGATGCATGTGGCACAGTAAATAACATGTGATAAATAACATAATAAATACATATAAATGAATACACACACATAAGTGTTTCTACATAGTACATAATATATATTAAAATGTATTAACTTTAGCTCAAACCTGCATATAGACATGATTGATTGCACACATGATAATATAAAATTTATTCAAATTTATTCAAGGTAGTCTGATAGTAGACGCATGGTAGCTGTGACAATACATCGATAAAAAGCTCTACACACGTTTTGTGGATAAATTCCACTCAGGAGCAAATCCGATATAGCTTTGTACCATTGCTGACAGCTAAAGTGAAAACAAAACAGTTGCGGTAGGTGTCTGTAATTGGTATCAGCGAGTACTAAAAAAAAAAGTATTGTTACTTGTACTCGTATCGGTGCATCCCTATTGTGCACCATTAAATAGTATCTACTAATGATTCATTTGGTTCTGGTGTTGTGCTTCATATAAAGTCCCATCATTCCCCCATTCCCCTTCCCCCTGTTTTTTCTATATGATTCAGGGATGGAGACATACGAACTCTGTACCAGTCGTCTCATATAAAGTCCCAACAATTTTATCTAATGAACGCTTTTTTTATAGTAAATGTGGTAAAGCTTCATTTAATTAAATTCATTAATTCAATTAAAAATAGCATTTTTGCTTGCACATGATTGGATGATGGAAATCTGCAGAGCCCTGGGGTACGACACCACCCTGGCTGAGAAACACTGCTCTCACTTATGTCTTATGGACTTTCTAGCTTGTCTTTCCCATGCTTTTGAGATAATTACATCTGGGCACAATTAGCTGTTCAAGAGGCCTGTTCATACTTACATTCAAGCCAAAGAATTTTGGAGGGGTGGAGGAAGTTTTCCTAGGCCCAAACTATATGCAATTTTATTATTCAAATATTAAACCAAATCATATACAGTATTTGGATTAAAGAATTTGTCATCAGCAGAGATAAATAGAATATCAGACAAAAATCATCCCGTCCAATCACTAGCAATGATGATTCCGGCCTCACACTGTCTGCTGATACCATTCATGCTCCATAAACAAGGAGATTGTAGCACAATACGAGTCATGTCAGTGGTATTCTGTGGTTATCCTGTGTATGGAGATATCACCGTCTCTACACATGGATGACAATATTGGGGGGTCTACTCCATTATAACAGTTTTCTTATAAAATTCTATTTCCTGGAGTTTTATAAAGTGATCTAATATAAATGATTCCAATAAAGAGAAATTAGTTCCATTCATGTAGAAAATAGTTACATTCATTCCTGGGGGAGAAATTAATTTTCTTCTGGTAACATTCTTCTCTTCTTCTCTTCAGATTGGATAATAATCACCTGACAGACAGTTCCTGCACCCACCTGGCATCTGGAATAAGAAATAACCAGACACTGAGGACACTGATCCTATCACATAACCATCTGGAGGGTCCTCATTTCAGTGATCTGATGGGAGCTCTGACAACAAGCCGGATAGAGGAATTACAGTGAGTATCAATCAGTGAGAGATCAATAGATCAACCAGCCTGCCTGTAGAAGGATACAAATTTAGCCAATTCCTGCTGAACCAGATGAATTTAAATCTGTCTATGGCAGTGGCGTCGGGAGGGGGGTTTGACGTGGGCTGGAACCCAAGTGTGACATGCCCTGGGTCTCGATATTGCTAAATTCATTATTAGCCCTGAGCCGTTTACACAGGCAGCAGGGAATGATCTCCCACTTATCCAGCACGGCCAAGTGAAGTACCAAAAGTCCCGTCTCTGGGACTCGGCTCCTATGATGGACATCTCACTGGTTCAATGCCGAGACCGCGGGACGTGTGACGTCCATCATAGATGCTGCCGGGTCCAGGAGGAGGTGGGAATGACACTGCAGCCCCGCTGGGCACTGGGAGATCCCTGCTCACTCTGTGTAAATTAGCAGGCAGCGGAGCAGCTCTCCTATCCTGCCTCTCTCTGCCTGGTGCATGTAGAGGAGCAGCTCTCCTATCCTGGCTCTCTCTCCCTGGTTTGTGCAGCGGAGCGGCTCTCCTATCCTGGCTCTCTCTCCCAGGTGCGTGCAGCAGAGTGGCTCTCCTATCCTGACTCTCTCTCCCTGGTGGGTGCAGCATGCTGTCTCAAAGTGGTCATGGATGACACGGGTAAGGCTGAGCTGCAGGAGTGTCAAGAGGTCACTTGTCGCATGGGGGGTTAGTGTATGTGTCGGGGGGGTCAATGAATGTGTCAGGGGGTCAATGTAGGTGTCAGGGGGGCAGTGTATGTGTCGTGGGGGTCAGTGTAGGTGTCAGGTGGGATCAGTGTAGGTGTCAGGGGGGTCAGTGTAGGTGGCAGGGGGGTCAGTGTATGTATCAGGGGGTCAGTGTAGGTGTCAGGTAGATCAGTTTAGTGGTCAGCCTGGATGGGCACTGGTGAGCCAGGCAGCAACCATCAAGAGAGCCTAACCCCCCCAAGCAGTCAATCCCCCCCCCACTGCCACTGCTGGGCTTGGACTTCAGGCTGAAGCACCTGGTCTTTTTCCCACCTAGCAATGCCCCTGGTCTATGGTCAGCTTAAGGATCTAGGAAATGTGTCCTACTACCTAAGTATTCAAATATAGAATGAGGAAGGTGGACATTTCCGGCTAAACCAAAGTTATAAAGAGCTCTTACAGTTCTCAATTTAAAGAAACATCCCACACTCCGCTTGAGTGCTTTTGTCATATACCGCTTCCTTCCAGTCTGAATATAGATATAAGATCTTCCAACCGCTTGCAACCACAAACTAGGCAGTACTTGTTTTGGCTGCTGAACATGAACTGTTTATTGAAACACAGATACACAGGTAACACTCAGGACAATCCCCCCTTCCTTTGCATTCAGGGCGGGGTAGACTGTCCAATCAGCAGGGAGAGCTGTTGGAGGAATTCCCCCCTCCCTCTTCATAGCAAACACACATACTCCTCCCATGGTAATGGCTTTCTTCTGGTGACTCGACCATCCCATCTTTCTTCAAGTGCCTCCTTATTGTGCATCTTGAAACAGCCACACCACATGTTTTTAGAGAGGCCTGTATGTCTCCTGAAGTTATTTGTGGGTTTTTCTTTGCATCCCAAACAACTTTCCTAGCAGTTGTGGCTGAAATTTTAGTTGGTCTACTTGACCATGGTTTGGTTTCAACAGAACCCCTCATTTTCCACTTCTTGATTAGAGTTTGAACACTGCTGATTGGCATTCTCAATTCCTTGGATATCTTTTTATATCCCTGAAAAGAAAAGGGATTGTCCCCCCGTAAGGGGTTTTCTAGGCAGCAAAAGGTTGAAAAAATACTACATGAAGTATAATTAATTAAGGTTTTATTTAAACATAGTATCAAAAATTTGACAGAATCGGCCAAAACATGAGCTGTAGTACAAAAGATAAAAACAACAACATCACTAATGTAGCTGTATACAACGATACACAGTGCTCAAACACTGAAGTAGAGATGATATGCAAATTCTGACGCATTTCAACCCCACCGGGTCTTCTTCAGAGGATTTTGTAAGCTGTAGGAATGTTTACATGTATTGGAATTCATAATTATAATCAAGGAGTAAAAAGAACAATAATAGACATTTTTATATAGTTACCAATCACATTGTGTTGTGCGATGTCTCAAGGGCCTCTAAAGGGAGACCTCCTTACTTGATCCAAGATTCCCCGGTCGGCCGGTGCATCCATAAAGGGGGAGACCAAATGCTCATACGTGTCCTGCGAGGAGTCGGGTAGACAGCACCTGCATTTGGGGCATCAAATCACAATGCTATGGGTGTATTTTGTTTAACACTAGTCAAGCAGAAAGAAAATTCCCCTAATGGTGGACTTTAAAGGCACATGTGGAAAAATATAAGGAAGATATATAGTATATAAACAATAATTTATTCATTTCAAAAACATCATAAAAGCATCAATAAACAATATAACAAACATTGGAAGGAATGCGATTCATACACTTGTACATATATGGGATATTGATACCAATGTACTTGCAACTGACGCGTTTCAGAGTTGTTTAGCCTCCTTCTTCAGGGGTGGATGTAAGTTTAACAGAGGTTTCTAAATTAGAGACAATGTATTGACAGAAAAGTAATAAATATGTGTACATATCAAACCATAAGGACATAAGTGCATGCTGTACTTTTCATTCTATTTCCACTTACATTGGCACTGTGTAAGCTGACTTCGCATTCCAGAACAGTTTAAAAACAAAGGCGCTGACACTGTCTGCCTATCCAGCGTATTCCCGATTGTGATAGGTAAGAGTTGATTAACGTATCCAAGATGTTAATACTTCATGCATAGCAAATGAAGATTTAACTAGGTATAGATATATGTAGATGATTTAGTTCCTCAAAAATTAGAGGAAAGGCCCAAAGATGTGGTTCATAGAGAAATTTTAGACCTGAAATTCCACTGAGGCCGAATGCGGGT
This sequence comes from Aquarana catesbeiana, assembly GCF_042186555.1. Taxonomy (NCBI): domain Eukaryota; kingdom Metazoa; phylum Chordata; class Amphibia; order Anura; family Ranidae; genus Aquarana; species Aquarana catesbeiana. The sequence continues at coordinate 234,080,161 of NC_133336.1, forward strand.
CCTGTAGAATGTAGAAATATAAAGGTATATAATGGCCAATCATTGATCAAAACTTCAAATGAGTGTAATTAAATACGGGAAAAATCCTTTAATAGTAAAGGTACAACATACCTGATAGAACTACTGTGGAGGATTCAAAAGGGACATGTAGAGGGTGACTGATGTAGGTTGGATGTATCTTGGATGGCTAAAAGTAATAATGAAAGGGGGGAAGGAGATATGGGAATACCATTAAGTAGATGTATGGTCTATTCAACTGGATATTATTGACAGTTTGAGATATAAATATATCAATATATTTAAAGGGTTTATAAAATCCGGATACATCTAGATTATCATTGGTTAAGTGGTAATGATTAAATGGTATTTAAATCAATAGAGAGATAGATAAATGGTATATAGTGTGATTGGCCAAAAAGGTCAGTGATCACAGCAATAGCAAATCTAAAAGCTAAAATGGGGGGGAAAGGGTGAGAACCAAAATTCAGCCATATAGTAATGCCTTCTGGCTAAAAAGGTGAAAATGCAGAGAGTAATACAGCATTAAGATTGAGGTGTATTGAGTAAGACATAGGTTATATACTGGAGTGTCACTTACTTTGTATACAAGATAGCTGGACATCAGCTCAGACCGACAGCGTCCTGCACACTGCAGCGGACGCTCGGTGTGAGCAGTGTCCAGATATAAAAAGCCCTCCTCGCCAATCAGCTGTTGGTGTAATAGCCAACAGCTGATTGTCAATGGCAGAGGAGGGGCGGACACGCTGTGAATGGCCCCCCGGGTGGAGCGAGCGCCGCCAGGCCCCCCCCGCGCATGCGCAAGCATCCGCGATAAAGCGTGGCCACGCCTACTCCACCCGCCGACACGTCCAGCTTCCCCGGCGGACTGCGCATGCCCGCCGGGGTCGCAAGATGGAGGACAGTGTAAACAACACTGTAGCCTCACACAGCGCCGCCATTTTCTTTCTGCTTGACTGTTTAACTATAGGATGTGGCACAAATTTGCAGTCAATTGCCGACCTACAATCTCTGTTTTGTTTAACACTAGTAGGGATATAATATATACTTCCAATATTAACCACTTGCCGCCCACCATATAGCAGAATGACGGCGGCAAAGTGGTTTAAAAATCCTGACTGGACGTCATGTGACGTCCGCAGGATATTGAGCCGCTGCACGCCCCCGGGGGCGCGCATCGCGGCGATCGTTGTTGCGGGGTGTCAGTCTGACACCCCGCAGCACCGATCTAGGTAAAGAGTCTGACGGAGACTCTTTACCACGTGATCAGCCGTGTCCAATCACGGCTGATCACGATGTAAATAGGAAGAGCCAGTGATCGGCTTTTCCTCACTCGCGTCTGACAGAGGAGAGCCGATCGGCTGCTCTCCTGACAGGAGGGGTCTGTGCTGAATGTTTATCAGCACAGCCCCCCCTCGGATCCTACCCAGGACCACCAGGGAAGCCGCCCAGGACCACCAGGGAAGCGATCCACACTGGACCACCAGGTATGCCCCTAGACCACCAGGGAAATGCCACTGTGTGCCCAGGCAGCTGCCAATCTGTGCCCAGGCAGCTGCCAGTCAGTGCCCACTTCAATGCCTACCACTGCCAGTGCCACCAGGGATGCCCATCAGTGCCTAATAACAGTGCCGCGTATCAGTGCCCATCAGTGCCACATATCAGTGCCCATCAGTGCCGCCTATCAGTGCCCATCAGTGCCCAGCAGTGCTGCCTATCAGTGCCCATCAGTGCCACATATCAGTGCCCATCAGCGCCACCCTATCAGTGCCCAGCAGTGCCGCCTTTCATTGCCCATCAGTGTCACCTATCAGTGCCCATCAGTGCCACCCAGTGCCACCCATCAGTGCCCATCAGTGCCGCCTATCAGTGCCCATCAGTGCTGCATATCAGTGCCACCCATCAGTGCCGCCTACCAGTGCCCATCAGTGCCGCATATCAGTGCCCATCGTTAGTGCTCGTCAGTGCCCGCTCATTGGTGCCACCTCATCGGTGCCGCCGTATCAGTGCCTGTCAGTGCCGCCTTATCAGTGCCCATTAGTGAAAGAGAAAACTTACTTATTTACAATTTTTTTTAACAGAAACAAAAGCAAAACTTTTATTTTTTTCAAAATTTTCAGTCTTTATTTATTTGTTTAGCAAAAAATAAAAACCGCACAGGTGATCAAATACCACCAAAAAGATCTATTTGTGGGAACAAAATGATAAAAATTTAGTTTGGGTACAGTGTAGCATGACCGCGCTATTGTCATTCAAACTGCGACAGCACTGAAAGCTGAAAATTGGTCTGGGCAGGAAGGTGTCTAAGTGCCCTGTATTGAAGTGGTTAAATATTGGGAATGGTGAATGGACAGCTAAAGGATGGACGACTAAAAAAACATACACACACACATATATATATAATATATAGACAGACAGACAGACAGACAGATAGATACATATATTTTCCTCAATCCTGCAGCATATGGTTATAGAAAGTGGATGCATCAATGTGCAAATAAGAAAACAAGGACTAAAATATATCTAAAAAATATATGTAAGGTGGTTGTATTATCAAAAATCACTAGTGTGATGGAATGAAAGAAAAAAGAGGGCATAAAAGGGAGAATTAAAATTAATATTTATAAAGACGGAAGGAAGGAGGGACATGGTGTGGAATGAATGTGAGGAAAGGAAGGGGAGGCAAAAAAGGGGGAGAGAGAAAAGGGGAAAGGGGGAGAGGGAAGACAAGGGAGGAAGGAAGGAGGGGGAGAGGAAAAATGGGGAACGGAACGGAGGGAAGGGAAAAGGGATAGAAGAGCTAAGAAAGTTGGCCAAGAAGAAATGTAGGAACAATGGAATTATGAAAAAACAGTGAAAAAGTGAAGAGTGTATGTTGTGAAAGTTGAGAGTTAAGACTATGTGTATATGGGAGTGCCATGGGAGTGAAATAAATGTGAGAAGGCAGGACAAAACCAAGCAACAATTATAGTGAACACAAAACCAAACAGGGAAAAGGGGAGGTGGTGTGAGTGATGGGATGTGTGTGTTAGTGCAAGCAAGAATGGGATTTTACCTTGTGTGTTCAAAGGGAAATTGTTCCAGCAATAGGAGAAAAATATCACACTGTAGATATTCCAACTGATTATGTGAGCGGTATGGGCAAATCTACAAAATCAAGAAATATATCAACAAATGAATTAAATCGTATATGATGATGAGATATGAGGGGGCACCCATAGCGCAGAACATGCACCATGGGCTCCAACCCGTAAGAATGTGAGGGTATTTTTACCTGTCCTCAGACTGCACGCAGATCTGTGGCTGTCCTGATGGAATGTTAGGGATCGAGGCAAGATCCCCAGTGTGTTCTATCACCATATATATAAGGAAACTCACCATTGGTTGATTACCCTAACAGTATGCAGGTGCTAGAAGTCCGCCCCCGTCTTCCCCTCCCTGGCAATGATAGTGACGCGTGGCAGCACTCCACATGTGGCTCCCCCGGCGTTCCAGAAGATGGAGGTCCCAGGCCACGCTGTCACTTCCGCCGCAATTGCGTGACATCACGTGCGAAGGTTCGCGCGTGCGCGGTCATAGACATGGCGTTTGGAAGTGATCCGGAACGCCACTGGCAGGAGATAGCTACACCCAGGGTGGTCCCGCCACCTAGTGGGTGTATAGGGAAGCACAGGGCCCTTGTGCCTCCCTACCCTGTCAGGAAGACATGCTGTGGCAAAGGTTCCACACCAAATTAGCCAGCGGACCGGAGGTCAAGGGTCAAGCCTAGCAGGGGAAAAAAAGAGGAAAGAAAACAACAACCAAGAATACATAAAAACATCAATACCGCTACACTGTACATTGATACCTAATGCATAAATATTATCAATTACAATGATTCATGAGTATAGTTCTAATAGAAAAAAGTATTTTGGGAAAAAGTCTTTCAAAACTGTGAGCTGTTAAGGTGCAACTGGGCATCCACACATTACCTTCACCAGGGATAATTGGATGTATATCAATGCTGGTGTTCAGAATAGCTTGATAATGTAAAATACGAACATATGCAACATTTGTATTATGTCATCCCGATTATCTACTTAGAGAGAAATATAGAGACATCCAAACAGATGACAAAAATAATTTTTTTTTATAAAAGGAATGTCTTATAAAAAGAATATTTTATAAAAAGCAGACAGGAGCATAAGAAAAACCAGAAAAGCAAAAAGTAAAACATTAATTACGATGGCAGATATAAAAATAGGAATAGGCGATAATCACCAGCCCTAAAGATGTAAAAGTATAAATGCTATTTTCAATGCGTTTTGCCTGAGGAAAATCCTCTTAAGAAAGGGGCGAACAAAATAGATTCATTGATGCCAGGAGGTGACATGGCCAGTAACTGGAAGATCCATTTCTGTTCTTTTTGTAACAGGACCTTGTTCCAGTCGCCTCCTCTGTCTGGTATATGCATTCTGTAGAGTGCTGTAAAAGTTACTTTGGGTACTGTGTAGCCATGTGCAGAAATGGCATGTCTCCCAACAGGGAGGTATCAATTGCCTATTTGCATGCTATACATATTAGATATATGTCTCCAAAACTCTTGGTTTTGCCTATGTAATAGGCACCACACTCGCACTCCATGAGGTATACCACCCCGCGGGTCTGGCAATTAACGAAGTGTGAGGGCTTAAAGATTTCTCCATTAGGAAGACAGAGTCTTTTCTTTCCTTATTAGTGGGCAGTGCAAGCAGTGCCCACATGGGGAAAGAGCCGGCAATAAAGCAATGTTTTGACATTACCCGGGGTGTGCAGCTTTTTTCTTCTCTCCTTTAAGTGTCTTCCCTTTCTACAATCTTTTTATATCCCTTTCCTGTTTTATACAGTTCAACTACCTTTTCCCGCAGATCCTTTGACTATTTTTTTGCTTTCCCTCATGACTCAGAATCCAGAAACGTCAGTGCAGCACTGGATGATAGATGCAAGGGTCTGTCAGGAGTCCAGAAACTCATTGACCTTTTATACACACACACTAATTACAAGCAAACAGATCACAGGTGAGGGTGGTTACTTTTAATAGCCATTCAAACCCCTTTGTGTCAACTTGTGTGCATTTTATCAGGCCAAAATCACCAGGGTATGTACACTTTTGATCAGGGTCATTTTGGTAGTTTCTGTTGTGATTATGATTTAAAAAGAGTAAACACAGTTGATTGATAATAAATGGCTTCAGCCAAACACTAACCCTGAGTTAAAGAAAAGTTTTTGTGCTATCATTCATATTCTCTGAAAATGGCCAAGAAATCATAAATTATGCCAGGGTATGTAAACTTATGAGCACAACTGTGTGTGTGTATATATATATATATATATATATATATATATATATATATATATATATAATATAACATTCGAGTGTGGTTGTACGGCGAGTCCGAATCTGTATTTGAAAGTAACTCCAGCATGGTTTCTCTATACGTTATAGACCAGTGGTTAATGTTTCTTACTCTGATTGTTCAAAGGTTTTCAGTGGTGTACCACAAGGTTCAGTGTTGGGACCCTTACTCTTTAATATTTTTATAAAATGATATTGGGTCTGTGATTAAAAGTACCATTTCAGTCTTTGCGGATGACACCAAGCTATGCAGTGGAATAATGTCCTTACAGGATATCTCCAACTTTCAAGCCGACCTCAATGCACTGTTTAATTGGGGGACTATGTGGCAGATGAGGTTTAATGTAGATAAATGTAAATTTATGCACTTGGGGGCTAAGAATATGCATGCATCATACATACTTGGGGGAGTACAAATGGGGGAATCCATAGTGGAGAAGAATTTGGGGGTTTTGGTAGATCATAAGCTTAATAATAGCATGCAATGCCAAGCTGCGGTATCCAAAGTGAGCAAAATCCTTTCTTGTATTAAGAGAGGTATAGACTCCAGAGAAAGATATATCATTTTTCCCCTGTCCAAATCATTAGTAAGATCTCATCTGAAATATGAAGTTCAATTTTGTGCACCAGATCACAAAAAGGATATTGGGGAACTAGAGAAAGTGAGAGAACCGCAACCAAACTGATAAGAGGCATGGAGGAGCTCAGCTATGAGGAAATATTGGAGGAACTGAATTTATTCGCTCTTGAAAAGCGGAGATTAAGGGGGGATATGATCACCGTGTAAAAATACATAAGTAGTCCATATAGTGAACTTGTTGTTGAGTTATTCCCTTTAAGATCATCATAGAGGACAAGGGGGCACTCTTTACATCTAGAGGAAAAGAGATTTCATCTCCAAATACGGAAAGGTTTCTTCACAGTAAGAGCTGTGAAAATGTGGAATAGACTCCCTCCAGAGGTGGTTCTGTCCAGCTTAGTAGATTGCTTTAAGAAATGCCTGGATTCTTTCCTAAATGTACCTAACATAACTGGGTACTAACATTTATAGGTAAAGTTGATCCAAGGAATGTCCGATTGCCTCTTGGGGGATGAGGAAGGAATATTTTTCCCTGCTGTAGCAAATTAGATCATGCTTTGCTGGAGTTTTTCACCTTCCTCTGGATCAACTGTGGGTATAGGATTGTGTATATGGGATTGTATGATTGATATAGATATATATATATGTATATTTATGGTTGAACTCATTTAGGGGTATTGAATTAAGATTCACGGAGGTCCGATCACTAAAAATTTCTTCCAGTGGAGGTCTGAATCGCATGTTTGATTCCTACTGGCACCTTGAAGCATCGGGCAAACGCTGCACATTTTTTTGACCGCTAAACTAGCTTGGTGGAGCGCAATTTAAAGAAATAAAGGGTCAGGGACTTCTTTTTCTGCGTTTCTGCATGTAAAACATCCTACACGCAGAACACAGGTAGCAGTGATATAAACCTAGCCTCAGATCCTTCACATGAGAACAGTTTTCTCAGCCCCCCCTGCACATCACAATCCCCCTCTACATTGCAGCCCCTTCACATCACCCCCTTTACAGCAGTGTCTTCAATCCCCTCACATCACTCCCCCATTAATATCACTTCCCCATCATATCCCTGTTCTCTGCCCCTTTTATATCAGCCCCTCCTCCTTCACATTACTGTCCTCAGCCCAGCTTCATATCACCCCCCCCCCACATCGCTGTCGTCTCACTCCGCCTCCACTTTGTATCATCCCCTCCCCCTTCACATTCCTGTCCTCACCCCCCTTTACATTCTTACTTCATTCCCCTTTATATCACCTCCCTCCTCCTTCACATTTGGTGCCCCCCCCCTTACATTCCTATCCTCATTCCCCCTTCACAATTATTTCCTCACCCTTTACATTCCTGTCCTCAGCTCCCCTTCACATTCCTGTCCTCACCTCCTTTACATTCCTGTTCTCGCCCCCCTTTACATTCATGTCCTCAGCCCCCCCTCTTTAAAATCCCCCTCCTCCAGATTCCTGCCTCAGCCCCCCTTCACATCATCCCTGGCTTCCCACACATCCTTCACAGTAGTGACAGCTCTCTTTGATGTCCTACCTACACCGGGCGAAAGGCAGGAGGCACATTTATAGCTGACATCAGATGCAGGACAACTCCAACTGAACGGCGGGGGGCAGGTGGCAGTAGGCTGACGTCGGTGGTGGGAAAGCTACACATGGACCCCAGGAGGCAGGAGGGGAACATCGGCAGCAGGACAGCTCTGCATAGACCCTGGGAGGCAGGTGGGGGTCATCAGTGGCAGGACAGCTCCAGGAGGAGGGCGGGAGCTGCACAACTTTTCCTGGTAACTAGCTTGTGAATGGTTGCTAGCCACCAATCACCTGCTAGTTAACTTGGCAGCTACCACTGTCCATCCGGAGCTGTACTGCCTCCGATATCATTCTCCTGCCATCCATGCAGAGCTGTCCTGCCACCGATAACAACTCGATAAGGATGACAGCAGTGAGGGCAGCTGTTCAGGCTCCTAAATGGCGGGACTGCGGCCGTGCCAGATGAAACAGTGAGTGAGGGCCAGTCACGGAGTGAGGTCCACCCATTTAGTGATATCTGAACTAGATGGACTCGTTTTTTCAACCTGACTAACTATGTAACCCCTCCTCCCATCAGCTGATCTGGGAACGTTGTTTCTGCTGACATTAGTGTAACTAGACACTTAGAGATTCTCAAAATAAAGATAGTGAGTCCCATCTTTCACGGATACAAAGTTAAAATGGAATTTACAAGTTACATGATGGTGTCTTTTGTGTAGTTACAAAACAAATCTAAAGGTTTTAAATATTGTCAAAACAACTACAAGAACTATTTTTTTTTGTTTGTTTTTTTAACCACTTCAATACCGGGCACTTTCGGCCATTCCTGCCCAGGACAATTTTCAGCTTTCAGCGCTGTCACATTTTGAATGACAATTGCGCGGACATGCTACACTGTACCCAAACTAAATTTTTATAATTTTCTTCCCACAAATAGAGCTTTCTTTTGGTGGTATTTGATCACCTCTGGGTTTTATTTTTTGCTAAATAAACTAAAAAAGACCAACATTTTTGAAAAAAAAAAAAGTTTTTCTTAGTTTCTGTCATAAAATGTAGTTTTCCCCTTCACTGACGAGCACTGATGAGGCGGCACTGATGGGCACTGATGTGTTGGTACTGATAAAGTGACACTGATGGGCACTGATAGGGAGGCACTGATATGTAAAATTGATGGGCACTGATAGGCAGCACTGATATGCAGCACTGATGGGCACCAATAGGCGGCACTGATATGCAGCACTGATGGGCACTGATAGGCAGCACTGATGGGCACTGACAGGCGGCACTGATGGGCACTGACAGACGGCACTAATAGGCGGTACTGAATGGCACTGACAAGTGGCACTGATGGGCAGCACTGATGATGAGGTACTGATAGATTACCGACAGGTGTTACTGCTGGGCACTGATTGGCCCTGTGGTGGCTCTGATTGGGACTGTGGTGGGCTCTGATTGGCAGTGTGGTGGGCTCTGATTGGCACTGTGATTGGCACTGGGCAACTTTATTATTGTGTTTATTGCTGGGCACTGATTGGCAGGTGATTGGCACAACTGAGGGGGCTGTGCTGATAATCAATGTGCTGATTATCAATACAGACCCCCCCACCTCTGACAGGGAGAGCCACCGATTGGCTCTCCCTGTCAGCACGAACCGAGGAATGCCGTTTACTGGCACTTCCTGGTTCACGCGATGATCAGCTGTGATTGGTCACAGCTAATCACATGGTAAGAAGCCTCTGACAGAGGCTTCTTATCATGATCAGAGGTGCGGTGTGTCAGACTGACACGCCGCACTCGCGATCGCCGCGCTGCGCGCCCCCACGGCACGCGCCGGCATGTTATCCTGCTGGACGTCATATGACGCCCAGTCAGGATAACAGAACCACTTCCCGACCGTCATTCTGCATTCGGAGGGCTCCACAGTGCAGTGCTAGTCGAATCTCCTGTGAACAACAAAAGTAAACTGTGAAATGACAGCACATAAAAAAGTGCACAGAGGGTACAGAAATGGGCAAACCTCTGAAGAGGAAGGGTAACTCTGAACCCCCTGGGGTGCAAGGCTCCTGACCAGAGCAAGGTACCGATTGGTCTACCTAAGCCAAAGCCAGGGTGACCCTGCGTCTTAGGCACAGCCAAAGCTGGTCCATCAAGTGCTTGGTGAGGGGCTCTCCTGAAGGGAGTCCCCTCTGGTTGGGGAGAGGTAAAAGACCTGAAGGCCACAGAACCTCTCCCCAACATCAGTACAGCCCTGATTACTGCTAGTAATCACTAACATGGCATGACATGGAGTCATGTCAGTGATATTCTGTGCTCATCCTGCGTATGGAGATATCACTGTCTCTACACATGGAGGACAATATTGGGGTGGTCTACTCTATTATAAAAAATGTTCTTATAAAATTCTATTTACTGGAGTTTTATAAAGTGATCTAATATACATAATTATATAATAAAGAGAAATGAGCTCCATTCATGTAGAGAATAGTTACATTCATTCCTGGGGGAGAAATTATTTTTCTTTTTCTAACATTCTTCTCTTCTTCTACAGATTGGATGATAATCACCTGACAGACAGTTCATGCACCCACCTGGCATCTGGAATAAGAAATAACCAGATACTGAGGACACTGAACCTATCTAAGAACAATCTGGAGGGTCCCCAATTCGGGGATCTGATGGAAGCTCTGACAACAAGCTGGATAGAGAAATTAGAGTGAGTATAACAGGACTATAATATTCTGGGACAGTGTACATTTAAAGCATTGCGTGGTAAGGCTGTGTATGTGCAGGATCTTAAAATTGATCATTCTGAAATTAGGAAGCTGGAGGCCACTGGCTTTCTAACAACCAGCCTGAGCTGTCACATTTAGCAACAGTAGCAGTAATCCCATTTCTAAATGAGTTGTTTCCTGCTGTAGCCGGCCATTTGGGTCTGTGAGTAAACATGTGCATTTTGTTACGATTCATGTTTTAGTTGTCAGCATTACAACAATACAAGGAATGCAAGCTAAGAAGTGTAAGAGCGCAATCAGGGCTGCTAAAATAGACCATGAAAGACACATAGCAGAGAAAAGTAAAAAAAAATCCCAAGAAATGTTTTAAATACTTTAACAGTAAGAAAGTGAGGCCAGAGCATATTGGCCCCATAAAGGATGATGAAAGGAATTTGGATGGGATAAACAGCTCAATCTCAATATTTGCGGATGATACAAAGCTAAGCAGCTAATAACTATGCAGCAAGATGTTGGAACCTTTCAAGATGACCTAAATACAATAATGAGGTGGGCAACCATGGAAAATGAGGTTTAAATGTTGAAAAATGAAAATTAATGAATTTGGGTGCTTGAAAAATACAAATGCAAATTACACGCTAGGGGGTGAACCTCTAGGGGAATCCAGGATGGAAAAAGATCTGGGCGTCCTAGTAGATGACAGGCTCAGCAATGGCATGCAATGCCAAGCTGCTGCAAGCAAAGCCAACAGAATATTAGCATATATACATACATACATACATCAAAAACTGGATTTATTCCAGAGATAAAATGGTAATTCTCCCACTCTACAAGACTCTGGAGTATGCCGTCCAGTTCTGGGCACCAATCCTCAAGAAGGATGTGCTGGAACTGAAAAGAGTTCAGAGAAGGACAACAAAACTAATTAAGGTGCTGGAGGACCTCAGCTATGGGGAAAGACTACAAGCATTGAACTTATTCTCTCTGGAAAAGAGGATCTTGAGAGGAGATATGATAGTGATATTCATATACTGTACTGGTGACTTTTCAGTGGGAGGGAGTTAAAAAGACACGCGGTCATTCACTAAAATTAGAAGAGAAGCGGTTTAATCTTAAACTGCGTAGAAGGTTCTTTACTGTCAGAGCGGTAAGGATAGGAAATTCTCTTCCACAAGCAGTGGTATCAGCAGGGAGCTTCAATAGTTTAAAAAACTATTAGATGGGAATCTTAACGATCACAACATAAAGGGATATGTGAGGTACTATTGACATAAATGAATACACACACACACCACAGGTTGAACTGGATGGACTGGTGTTTCAACCTGACAAACTATGTAACTATGGATGAAATTTTCATTTTCGGAGATTTGGATTTATACGAATTTACAAATGGACATAGTAACGAATGTCAATAAATCTGAAAAAACAAAACAAAAACAACAATGCATTTGTTTCATTCCGTTGACATCACATGAAGTAATAGTACTTTGGGCCCATGGGGAAATGAATTACATTTTCAAATTCGTTCAATATTTTGGATTCAGATAATGAATGGATCTGAATTTTGTTCCATTTGGTAATTTGGATGTACATGATGCCAGTCAATATTGTCCAATCACCCCATGCCATTTCTCTTGGTGGGTTGGACTAGCATCCGAAAATATTAAACCCTTCTGATTTGGATTTGTTCATAGCCATCTTCCGGAAAAAAATGCAAACTTTTTATAATACACCCGGACCAACCAATATACAAAACTAATGGCAAAGATACAAAACAAATTCTGAAAATTAATTGGTTCACCGTAACGAATATATGATGAAACTAAATTCTTCAATGTACGAATGCATTCGTAAAAAAAATTTAATTTCCAGCATGCACATGTCTATCAGTGAGTGACAGAGCATCATATTTACTTTGCCCCTTCTCTGAATGCCAAACAGGCAAAGCTTGGACAGGATTCCACTTCAGTCCAAACCTGAAGCTAAACACTTGTCCTGATGTTCTGGCCTCCTCCAGATCACTTACTGAGTCTGTCCACCCACCGTATCTGCACCTCTGTCCTGCAGCTCAAACCCGTGGACCTGGTTCACACATTCAGCTCCTCTGTGTAACAAGTTTCCTCCCAATGATGGAAAAAGGATGAAAAGTACATATACAGTGCATCCGAAAAATATTCACAGCGCTTCACTTTTTACTCATTTTGTTATGTTACAGCCTTATTCCAAAAAGAAGTAAATTCATTATTTTCCTTAAAATTCTACAAACAATACCCCATAATGAAAACATGAAAGAAATTTGTTTGAAATCTTTGCAAATTTATTAAAAATAAAAAACAAAAAAAATCCCATGTACATAACTATTCACAGTCTTTGCTCAATACTTTGTTGAAGCACCTTTGGCACCAATTACAACAATTCAAACAAACTTCAAACTAATGACGTATATATACAGTGGGCAGTCCAGAAGTGGTTAAAGACAGGGCCCCCCAACAGTTCCATTGGGTGAGTTTTGACAGTATTGTGGATCTCCACTTCCCTTACCTGGCTTCTCTACCTTAGCACACACTGATTCTAAAGCAATGCTGGGAATGGAAGAGGTTATGCAGAGTTGAGTTAAGCTTCACAATCTGCCATTGTCCAACCACCTGGACTAATGGTCTAGGAATTATTAATTTCCTGTGTCCTGTGATATACTCCATGAAAATCATCTTACAGGTAAGGGTCCTTTCATGCATGCACATGCTACATTTAGCAGGGGATCTCTGACGCAGATCCCCTGCTTATTCACAGCAGAAAGGATGGATGTCACTTTTGTGACATCCATGTCCATTCAATTCTTTGTCTGCATTTTGGCAGGGGACATTTGTGGAGCCCTGTTGGATTTATGGGCTGCCGGATGTAAACGGGTTTGTGTCTGTTTACATCAGGTTACCTTTAATCCATCAAATTTACCGTATTTATCGGCGTATAACACGCGCCGGCGTATAACACGCACCCCAAGTTTAGCAGGGAATTTTAGGAAAATAAACTTTTAGGAGGGAAGTTTAGGGAAAAAAAACTTACATTTAAATGCCCATCAATGCAGCCTTGTCAGTGTCCATCTGTAGCCTTGTCCATCATTGCATCCTTGTCTGTGTCCATCTGTAGCCAGTGTCAGTGTAGCCTTGTCAGTGTCCATCTGTAGCCAGTGTCAGTGTAGCCTTGTCAGTGTCCATCTGTGGCCAGTGTCAGTGTAGTCAGTGTCCATCTGTAGCCAGTGTCAGTGTCCATCTGTAGCCAGTGTCAGTGTAGTCAGTGTCCATCTGTAGCCTTGTCCCTGTGTCATTTGTAAACTTGTCATTTAAAAATGGCGCCGCTGTTCTCGGCGGCTTTCGGATGCACTCGGCTGTTCTCAGCGGCTGTCGGCCGCTCTCGGCAGCTTTCGGGCCCAGCGGGACTGCGAGAGCCGCCGAAAGCCGCCGAGAATGGGCAAAAGCGGCCGAGAGTCGCCGAGAGCGGCCGAAAGCCGCCGAAAGCCACAGAGAATGGCCAAAAGGCTAACAGTCGGCGGGGGATCGGTGTATAACATGCACCCATGATTTCCCCCTGATTTTAAGGGGAAAAAAGTGCGTGTTATACGCCGATAAATACGGTAAGTATGGAAAAATGGAAAAGGCCACAATCCTTTTGTGTTTTTTTCCAGATCATGATGGAGGTAGATGAATGTAAACAGATACATCTACCTGCCCATAGAATTTCATGGGTTTTCAATCAGCTACACCTAAAAATCTGACAAGTGAATCTGATTGAAAGGCCCATGTGAAACCTATTTTATTGGAGTGTTACAAACTGATCTAATATAAATTATTCCAAGAGAAATGAGTTCCATTCATGTAGAGAATAGAAATTAATTAATGTTCTCCTGGTAACATTCTTCTCTTCTTCTTCTACAGTTTGTCCTCTAATCACCTGGCAGACAGTTCCTGCCCCTTCCTGGCATCTGGAATAAGAAATAACCAGACACTGAAGACACTGGACTTGTCTACTAACAATCTGGAGGGTCCTCATTTCAGTGATGTGATGGAAGCTCTGAAAACAAGCCGGATAGAGGCATTACAGTGAGTATAACAGGACTGACTGAGACACTAATTCTGGGACAGCTTTAGATTTAATGCACAATCAAGGGATATATCACACAGAACAGGAGGAAGGCTCATACTATGCCCCTTAATGCCAATAATTAATCATCTCTTTGGCTTTACCACTCTAAGACATCAGAAATGAGTAAATCTCCAGTGCTGCACACCATTCCCAGAATTGGATGTGACATCACAGCCATAGGATTTTGAAGAGTACCTTCACCTCTATCACAAATTGATACAGTAAAGCAGTTTAGTGAACAAACTTTGTAAATAGTATATAGCTGTGCTCAAAAGTTTGCATACCCTTGCAGGAATTGTGAAATGTTGGCATTGATATTGAAAATATGACTGATCATGCCAAAAAACTGTCTTTCTTTAAGGATAGTGATCACACGAAGCCATTTATTATGACACAGTTGTTTGTTTCTTTTCAAAATCCTAATGATAACATAAATCACCCAAATGGCCCTGATGAAAAGTTTCAATTCCCTTGAATGTTTGGCATTGGTACAGACACACAAGGTGGCACACAGAGGTTAAAATGGCAATTAAAGGTTAATTTCCCACATCTGTGGCTTTTTAAATTGCAAGTAGTGTCTGTGTACAGTATAAATAGTCAATAAGTTAGTTAGCTCTCACATGGATGCACTGAGCAGGCTAGATACTGAGTCATGGGGAGCAGAAAAGAACTGTCAAAAGACCTGCGTAACAAGGTAATGGAACTTTATAAAGATGTAAAAGGATATAAAAAAATAACCAAAGCTTAGAATGTGCCAGTCAGTACTGTTTAATCACTTATTAAGAAGTGGAAAATTTGGGCTCTAAAGGCATGGAGAATCTTGGGAAAATTGATGAAAAGGTAAGTTCAGCATTTTATCAGAAAATACTGGCAGACAATTTGCATTCTTCTGCAGGAAAGCTGCACTTTGGACTCTCTTGGACTGCCCAGCACAACAATGACTCTAAGCACAAGGCCAAGTTGACCCTCCAGTGGTTACATCGAGCAAATCTGGGGAGATCTCAAACGTGCAGTCCATGCAAGATGACCAAAGACTTTGCATGACCTGAAGGCATTTGCCAAGACAAATGAGCAGCTATACCACCTGCAAGAATTCAGGGCCTTCATAGACAACTATTACAAAACATTGCACGCTGTCATTGATGCTAAAGGAGGCAATACACAGTATTAAGAACATGAGACGGACAGCGACGACTCCCCCCCACGGGAGACAGATGGCTGTGTCTTTTCAATTAGTAGGACCACACAGCTGCTGAAAACTTTCAAAGCACCCCCCCCCCATGGATCACGAGAAGCAATACTAAAAACTGCTCTCTCCCTGTCCATAGCTGGATGTAAAGCTAAGAGCATCCAGCCCTTCCCAGATGCAGAGCATTAATCCTTTTTATAAAGCATTCTGCAGCACCTGGGTGTGACCAGTGACTCTCCAAATGGACAGCAGCATAGTCCTTGCCAGTGCATTGGGCAGATCAGCTGGCACTTTTCAGGAACACTGTACAAGTTGTAACACAGGGGAGCTTCAAGCCCTTATTGACTATATGTAATCACATAACTTATTTGTAAAACAGATTTTCTGCAGAGCTGCAGAATTGGAAGCATACAGCTAAAAAAGTGAAATCCCCCCCCCCCCAATCCAATGCCCATGCCAGAAAAAGAAGTTTGTGCTTCACAGATCCTGGCACTCACCTTGAAGAAACTGCTGCTCATGATCGTTGCCATGCATATCCAGCCGGTGCAGAGAGCGCACAGCCAATGGTGACAGCGGGGGATTCCTGCCAGGACCAGCCGGGGATTATTTAGGAGCAGCCCTCCTCATGTTCCAGGGGAGGAAAGTGATGAGCATCAGCAGCACTGCACCTCATCCCTGGAGAATCCTAGCAAGCTTGGATCGGGAAGTCAGCCAGCAATGACTGATTGCAGTCCTCTGCCATACACCCAGTGGATCACACTTAATACCAACCTACATGTCATCTCTACATCCATACACAGCCAGCCAGAGTGGCGGCTGGTGCTCCCGGATCTCCCCGTACATCCCCCTCCCCTGCCTGGCCAATACGGTCGCTTCTCCTCTTGGCCAATTGGGTTTTAGGACCGGCTTCCTGATTGCTTGGGTGGAGAAGCAGGAAGACAATAGCAAATATTAATTTGCTATTGTCACAAAAGTGGTTGGGCTGCGCCCCGAGCCCACCCTTTTTTGAAATGCAAACAAAGCCTGGGGAATGCCCAGGAAAAAAACAAAGCCTACTTACCACCAGCTCGCAGACAACCAAATTGACCTGTCTAACAGTACGCCTTAAATACAGGGGTTTAGTCTGCACGCATTTGCAGATGCATGCGTAAGCCACAGAGCCTCGTCACGGCACCCTGATATCTGTGGTCCTAACACTAAAATATGAGTGTCCCCACAGTGGAGGCACATGCATTCTAATGGATAAATGCTGGCAGGTGGACTGAAGGGCAGCCCATCCCTTCTTAAAGGTACAGAAGCACACCAAACACCCAGCAAATAGCACTATGGCTGCAAAGGTGCTGGTACATTTCTGGACCAATAAACACACCAAGGTGATCTTTTTTGCTGGGTGTTTGGTGTGCTTCTGTACCTTTAAGAAGGGATGGGCTGCCCTTCAGTCCACCTGCCAGCATTTATCCATTAGAATGCATGTGCCTCCACTGTGGGGACACACATATTTTAGTGTTAGGACCACAGATATCAGGGTGCCGTGACGAGGCTCTGTGGCTTACGCATGCATTTGCAAATGCGTGCGGACTAAACCCCTGTTTTTAATGCGTACTGTTAGACAGGTCAATTTGGTTGTCTGCGAGCTGGTGGTAAGTAGGCTTTGGTTTTTTCCTGGGCATTCCGCAGGCTTTGTTTGCATCTGTTTGTAGCCCTCCAAAGCCACTTACTGCGATAGCCAGCTATAAATGAAGGCGGTGGCAAGTTTTTTGAGACCACCCTTTTTTTAAGCCAATTAGAGCCTCAGGCTCTAATCACGTGCTTCTAAAAAGAAAAAAAAAACAGTTGAAATGCTATGCGTCTGGCGCCCTGCATGTAGATTGGGGGCCGGGCGTATGGCTAGGGGGGACGGCACCGTTGCGCCCCCTATGGACGGGCCACCACTGGCTAAAAAGCTTACTAGTGTAACTAATGGTTACTTATATGAGAGACAGAAATAGCTCATTGCTAACGGAAGCTCTAGCTACATATGGAGGAACTATGGAGGAACTGGTTGAGAATGGCTGGTCTAATCTGTCTATATTTAATTAATGGAATGTTCACATAGACAAAGCATGACACTGTGTTTAGAGCTCATTTAGGAATATAGGTACATGTTGAAGATTATGGTACATGTTGAAGATTATGGACTGAGCAAGTCTAAGATTCTGTACAAGCACAATGGGCCATGACATTCTTATTCTTACTGATTATTAAAAATGAGCTGTATATTAGCTGCTCTCAGCTCAGAAATTACTCTTAATTAGCAACAGTCTGCAGGATATCAGGTTGTCAGATAAAGAAGTTCCATCATTGGTATCACTGAGTAACTTCAGGAGCCTTACCCAGCTGGATCTGTGTAATAACAATATTACAGATGCTGTTTCTGATGACACCTTGAATCTTTTAATAAAATCAAATATGGTATATATATAGGGGTGCCGCATATCATTTTATATCCAAGCAAACCAGGTTTAAAATACAGCCAAACATCACCCTAAAATAGCTAACTCTGTCTGACAAGGTCCAATGCCATTGACTAGAAAGTGTGCAGGCTGAGTCAAAGCATAGAAATAGGAAGAGATAACCCAGTCGCTGCACACCTCAACCCTCCCAAGTGATTAGCAGGTAAAAGCAGCCTCAGCTCAATTCATCCAGGCCACACCCCCAACATGTTTCAATCCAGCCTCCAGAAACAACACCTTTCTGCTAGCTGCCAATAAAGTATTAGTTGTCTTATCTAAATCTGCTAGTCTAACACTTCCCTTGCCTCAGATTGACAATTCTGATGTCCAAAAAAGATGTCTGCGTTGCTCCTTCATCCAGATTGGAAACCCCCTAAGACGGGAAGTGTGTTACTGCCTGGATCACCATGTGAAAATAATTTTTTTTTTTAAAGTCTTTTTATTGATTTTCAAAGAGAAAAAACAAAGAGAGAACAAACACTCAAACATACATTGGTCTTATATGTAGGAGTCACGCTATCACCGCATCATACGTAAATATCTGTTATGAAATACATATTATGATAGTGGTTATACCGGCACAGATCGCTGGGCCGCTAGATGATGCTATGCATATTTGTACATGGTATGGTATCATATTATAGATTCATTGTGTACACCTGGCACCCGCTTGGGGGTTATTTCGTGAATGGGATCTACTGAGAGGTCTTTGAAGCAGTGGAGGGATCTGCCAGTCATTTAGACCAGACTTTGCTGTATTTGTTGGGGCAGCCTCTGTTGTCATATGTGTCTTTATACAGAGGTAAGCTGTTGTTAATTAATTGTTTCCACAGAGAGAGAGGAGAGGGGGTTTATTTGCGCCAACTAAGGGCGATGGCTTTACGGGCATAGAACAGGAGCAATCCCACCAGTGTGCGTCCTGCCACCGTAGGAATTAGTTGTTAAGTCAGGCCTAGTATGCAGATTGACATTGATGGTTGTAGTGGCACAAAGGTGATTTGTTTGATCGGGGACGTCACCATTTAGATCTTAGCTTTTCCAGTGTCGGGAGGGAGGTGATAGTCAGGTGTGAATATAATTGAGAAGCGGGTTTTTTTTTACAATCCGACCTAAGAAGGTCTTCCAGTGAAGATTGGACTAGTTGAGGAGGGGAGCTGGAGAATTGGCTGCTGAAGGCATGGGAGAGTTGAAGGAATCTGAAAAAATAGGACTGAAAAAGTCTAAAAAGAAAATGAATGCAGCCATCACATCTGAGGATTGATAACCTGCAATATATAACATTTTTGCTTTTGAGTTTAATACTGCTTAAAGTTTTTGGCCTCTCTGCCAACTGAGTGGCTCCACCCACATCTTCTTCCCTCTGGTGACATCCTCCCCAGTGCAGCCTGTAGAGGCCAGTCAGTCCTCCAGGTGTACATTGTGTGTGTTCCTGGAGGAAAGGGAAGATAATGAACACTTATAAGCCAAAGAGCAAACGGAAGGCAAACACTGAACCCACCAACCACCTCAATTACTATGGAATCCTTCCAATGTGGTAGACATTTCTAGAAGCCCAACACCTAAATGTATTCTTTATTTCACTTTCAAGGACATTTTATTTGAAATACAGAACCACTATCACTCTTTTCTTCAAAACTATTTAACCTTCTATATTTTTATTGTAAATGTGCAAGCTGTTTGTCACGCTGGGGCTAAGGGGAAACTAAAACTTAATTTTACTTCCTGTATTCTTCATTTGAAATAAGGATAGGATAGGGCAACTCTTCTCGACCAGGGTTCATCCAGAGGTTGCTAGGTGTTCCTGGAGGATTGAGCAACTTCTGCCGCTAAGATGAATAACCATTATTAACAATAGTTATATAGTTAGTAAGGCTGAATAAAGACACCAGTCCATCCTGAGTGAGTGTGGGTGCGCGTCTACAATTGTCCCTATCCCTGTACATTGTGTCTCATTAAGATGCTCATCTATTATATTATTATTTATTTAAAGTACCCATATAGCGCCGTCAATTTACACAGGGCTCCACACATACATCGTACACTCACATTGGTTCCTACCCTCAAGGAGCCCACAATCCAAGGTCCCCAACTCACATTCACATACTAGGGCAAATTTTGGACAGAAGCCAATTAACCTACCAGCATGTCTTTGGAGTGTGGGAGGAAACTGGAGTACCCAGAGGAAACCCACGCAGGCACAGGGATAAACTCCAGGCAGGTAGTGTCGTGGTTGGGATTCAAACCATCAACCCTTTTTACTGCTAGGCGAGAGTGCTACCCACTACACCATTGTGCCACCAGCAACAATGTTCTTTTTAGCTATCTGTAGGGGAGGATCTTCTCAATGACCACAAATGTAAGGTGTGTTCTTCTAAGTGACCATCACAATAATCTGTGAATTTTTGACATAGTAATTATTAGCAGGCGTTCCCTAAGCCTGGAAAGTTATTTCAAGGGTTCCATCCTCCCTTTTATAAAGCCTGGGATAAGGTATAGAATTTACTGAAATTTTATAAAGTGATATAACATAAATGATTCCAATAAAGAGAAATTAGTTCCATTCATGTAGAGAATAGTTACATTCATTCCTGGGGAGAAATTAATTTTCTTCTGGTAACATTCTTCTCTTCTTCTACAGTTTAGATAGTAATCACCTGACAGACAGTTCCTGCCCCCACCTGGCATCTGGAATAAGAAATAACCAGACACTGAGAACACTGAGCCTGTCCTGGAACTATTTGAAGGGTCATTGCAGTGATCTGATGGCAGCTCTGACAACAAGCCGGATAGAGGAATTACAGTGAGTATAACAGGACTGACTGAGACAATCATATTCTGGGACAGTTTTACATTCCAAACACTGTTTGAAAATCCTGTGTATGATGATATCCACGTCTTCATCTCCAAATCTGTTTAATTTATTTATAAATGATATAGAGGATGGAATAATTAGCTTGATCTCCGTGTTTGCATGGCAAATTAAGTTTAACATTGAAAAATGTAAGGTAATGCACTTGGGGGTAATAATATAAACGCAAGTTACTCTTTTTAAGGGGAGAATCCCCTAGGGGTTTCCAGGATAGGGAAGGATCTAGGGGTTCTAGTAGAAGACATATTGAGCAATAGCATGCAGTGTCAAGCTGCGGCTATCAAAGCCAGCAGAATATTACCATGCATTAAAAACGGAATTTACTCCAGAGATAAAATGATTATTCTGCCACTTTATAAAACTCTAGTTCGACCACATCTGGAGTATTCTGTCCAGTTCTGGTCATCAATCCTCAGAAAGGACGTGCTGGAGCTGGAGAGAGTCCAGAGAAGGGCAAATAAATTAATAAGGGGACTGGAGGACCTCAATTATGAGAAAAGACTACAAGTGCTAAATTTATTCTCCCTGGAGAAGAGATGCTTGAGAGGAGATATGATTGCGATATACAAATATCTCAACAGTAGGGATGAGCCTAACACCCCCCTGTTCGGTTCGCACCAGAACTTGCGAACAGGCAAAAGATTTGTTCGAACACGCGAACACCGTTAAAGTTTGTGGGACACGAACATCAATAATCAAAAGTGCTAATTTTAAAGGCTTATATGCAAGTTATTGTCATAAAAAGTGTTTGGGGACCTGGCTCCTGCCCCAAGGGACATGGATAAATGCAAAAAAAAGTTTTCAAAATGGCCGTTTTTTCGGGAGCAGTGATTTTAATAATGCTTAAAGTGAAACAATAAAAGTGTAATAGCCCTTTAAATTTTGTACCTGGGGGGTGTCTATAGTATGCCTGTAAAGGGGCGCATGTTTTCCGTGTTTACAACAGTCTGACAGCAAAATGACATTTCAAAGGAAAAAAAGTCATTTAAAACTACTTGCGGCTATTAATGAATTGCCGGTCCGACAACACACATAAAAGTTCATTGATAAAAACGGCATGGGAATTCCCCACGGGGGAACCCCAAACCAAAATTAAAAAAAAAAAAATGACGTGGGGGTCCCCCTAAATTCCATACCAGGCCCTTCAGGTCTGGTATGAATATTAAGGGGAACCCCAGCCAAAATAAAAAAAAAATGGCGTGGGGTCCTCCTCAAAATCTATACCAGACCCTTCAGGTCTGGTATGGATGTTAAAGGAAACCCCGCGCCAAAATTAAAAAAAAATATGGCGCGGGGTCCCCCTAAAAATCCATACCAGACCCTTATCTGAGCATGCAACCTGGCAGGCCACAGGAAAAGAGGGGGGGACGAGAGAGCACCCCCCTCTCCTGAACCGTACCAGGCCACATGCCCTCAACATTGGGAGGGTGCTTTGGGGTAGCCCCCCAAAACACCTTGTCCCCATGTTGATGAGGACAAGGGCCTCATCCCCACAACCCTTGGCCGGTGGTTGTGGGGGTCTGCGGGCAGGGGGCTTATCGGAATTTGGAAGCCCCCTTTAACAAGGGGACCCCCAGATCCCGGCCCTCCCCCCCTGTGTGAAATGGTAAGGGGGTACAAAAGTACCCCTACCATTTCACAAAAAAACTGTCAAAAATGTTAAAAATGACAAGAGACAGTTTTTGACAATTCCTTTATTTAAATGCTTCTTCTTTCTTCTATCTTCTTTCTTCTATCTTCCTTCGGTTTCTTCCTCCATGTTCTTCTTCTGGTTCTTCCTCCGGTGTTCTCGTCCGGCATTTTCCTCCGCGGCGTCGGCATCTTCTTCCCTTCTTCTCCTCGGGCCGCTCCGCATCCATGAAGGCATGGAGGGAGGCTCCCGCTGTGTGACGCTTCTCCTCTTCTGACGGTTCTTAAATAACCGGAGGGCGGAGCCCCCCGGTGACCCCACCCCCTGGGACTTGACGGGGACTTCCCTTTGGCATTCCCCGTGATGTCAGAAGGGGCAGGGTTATGTAACAGGTGACCCCGCCCCCTCTGATGTCACGGGGAATGCCACAGGGAAGTCCCGTCAAGTCCCCGTGCGTCAGAGGGGGCAGGGTCACCGGGTGGCCCCGCTCCCCCATTATTTAAGAACCGTCAGAAGAGGAGAAGCGTCACACAGCAGGAGCCTCCCTCCATGCCATCATGGATGCAGAGCGGCCCGAAAAGGAGATGAAGACAAGAAGATGAAGAGAAGATGAAGAGAAGAAGATGAAGAGAAAAAGATGAAGAGAGAAGCGTCACACAGCGGGACCCTTCTCCATGCCATCATGGATGCAGAGTGGCCTGAGGAGAAGGGAAGAAGACGCCGGCGCCATTTAGGAAGATGCCGGACGAGAACAGCGGAGGAAGAACCAGAAGAAGATGGAGGAAGAAACCGAAGGAAGATAGAAGAAAGAGGATAGAAGAAAGAAGAAGCATTTAAATAAAGGAATTGTCAAAAACTTTTGTACCCCCTTACCATTTCACACAGGGGGGAGGGCCGAGATCTGGGGGTCCCCTTGTTAAAGGGGGCTTCCAGATTCCGATAAGCCCCCTCGCCCGCAGACCCCCACAACCACTGGGCAAGGGTTGTGGGGATGAGGCCCTTGTCCCCATCAACATGGGGACAAGGTGTTTTGGGGGGCTACCACAAAGCATCCTCCCAATGTTGAGGGCATGTGGCCTGGTACGGTTCAGGAGGGGGGGCCGCTCTCATCCCCCCTCTTTTCCTGCGGCCTGCCAGGTTGCGTGCTCGGATAAGGGTCTGGTATGGATTTTTGGGGTGACCCCACGCCGTTTTTTTTTTTATTTTGGCGCGGGGTTCCCCTTAAAATCCAGACCTGAAGGGTCTGGTATAGTTTTTGAGGGGAACCCCATGCCATTTTTTTTTAAATTTTGGCCGGGGTTCCCCTTAATATTCATACCAGACCTGAAGGGCCTGGTATGGAATTTAGGGGGACTCCCCCACGTCATTTTTTTTTAAATTTTGGTTCGGAGTTCCCCTGTGGGAAATTCCCATGCCCTTTTTATCAATGAACTTTTATGTGTATTGTCGGACCGGCAATTCATTAACCTCCCTGGCGGTATGATTATTTCGGATTTTAGGTGCTGAAAGCAGTACCATTATTTTTGCATGGAAATATGGCGTTTTATATTGTAGGCCTGTAATTCTTAGGAATAACTCACTGAAATCTGTCTAAACAAGAGTCTAGTAGACATCCTGGGTATGATAAAGTTTGAAACACAAAATCATAAATTATAATATAATAAATAACTATAAATAATAACAAATAATAATATAATATTAATAATACTTTTTATTCAATACATTCTAGTAAATAATATAAATCAAAAACACTGACATTTTTTTTGGCCAAACAAGAGTGCAATATTAGTAGTCATATTGCTTTAGTAAACATCTCGAGTATGGAAAATTTTAAAACAGGGTACAGCACAAAGTCCGACGTCACAGTCAGGACAGTAGAACCGGGTTTCTTTTCTGATTTTCCTTCCTGTGTCGTCACGTTTAGAGCAGCAAACCACACACATCCTTGTGGGTGCTGACTTCTTTTCTGTTGGTGGAATGTGGTTCATAAAGTGTCGACCTGTCAGGCGTTCCGGGTTCACAACGCCAGCAGCACGATGTCCAGATCTATTTACAGTGGTTGGTGTTTAGTGCTTGAGAAATATAAGTTCGGCAACTTTCCAAATGAAGTCTGCATGAATCACAGGCCTGTCACTCTTTTTTTTTAGAAGAATGAAAGCATTCCATAGGCACTGTTCAAGAAGGTGCCTGAAGATTTTTTTGTAATTTTTTTTTGTTGCTTTCTCATAGCAGGATAAAAAGTCATGGCCTGGTCAGCTCTGTCAACACCTCCCATGGTGTTGTTGTAGTCCATTACGACTTGAGGTTTCATTACGTCTTTTCCACCTTTTGTATGTACCATGAGAGTAGAGGTGTTGTGAATGATACTCATTAGGCACACATCTTTTTTATCGCGCCATCTTAGTGCCATCATTTTGCCTTTTTGCCAGGCAACTATTTCTCCTGCCTTGAGCTTTTTATTGCCAAAGGTTGGCGGCATGTCACGCCGGTTAGCTCTAACAGTCCCGTATGCATCCGTCTTGTGTTGTAGAAGGAACTCAGAGTTCTGGAGAAGTATAAAAATTATCTGTGGTTACAAAGTACCCCTGATTTAGCAATGGCTCAATCAAAGTAAGAACAGAAGCGGTTGCCATTCCATAATGACTGAATCTGTCGTTGAATTTGGTCCCTTTCCGGTGTAAAGGACCAAATTCCATATGTAACCAGTGCTGGCTTCACAGAGCATGAATGATTTTATGCCGAATCGTGCTCTCTTAGATGCGATGTACTGTATCCAGCTAAGTCTTCCTTTGTAGGCCATTAGACTTTCGTCGATACTGACGTCTCTGTCTGGTACATAGGTCTGCTGGAAATTTTTCAGAATAATTTGATATAGGTCCCAAATCTTTTTCAGTTTTGGAGCTGGATGAGAAGTCTCATCAAATTCTTCATTATTTTGAAAATGCAGATATTTCATTATGAGAGAAAATTTGTATTCCGACATGATGGTGCCAAAAAAATGAGTGGCTAATATTTTGTTGGTTGTCCAGTACCACTTCTGCAGGGGTTTCCCCACCACTCCCTGGAGAATAATTAGGCCCAGAAACTTCCAGATGTCCTCCTTGGTCACTGGTTCCCATTTTCTGCTCCTTGAAAACCTCTGAGGTATAGCAGCTTGTTGCTCCTGGTACCGATTGGTCTCTGTAACAATTCTTTCTATGACCTCATCAGTCAAAAAGAGTTGGAGGTATCCCAAGGGGCTGTCATCTTCAACCTCCACTTTGATACCAGGCACTCCGGTAATCGGGAATCTCGGGGGTGCTGTGTGCTCCGTACCGCAATCAATCGAGCACCAAGTCCGCACATCACTGGGCACAGTCGCAGGATCATCGCTGAAATCGCTTTCAGTGCCTGATGACGAACTTCCCCATGAATCGCTATCGCTCACTTCTGCAAGCGATTCTGTCTCGCTGTCGCTGTTTTCCAGCAGGTCATATGCCGCTTTTGCGGTTGAAGCGCACTTTTTTGATGCCATGGTCGCTCTGCAGTTTCCAGACAGAAAGTACAGTAAAACTGCAGGCAGGGGCACTGGACAAAGCACTGGGGGGCAATCTGAGGTCAATTTTATTTTATTTAGTAATGTAATCCAATAGGATTACAATGTGTCAGTGTGTTTGTGTTTTATACTTTTTGAATTTGCCGCCGGTTCCACCCCCTGCGTCGCTATGCTCGCAGGGAACGGAAGCCAGGGCACACAGTGCATCGGGCAAAAGATCCGGCCGCCGAACACAGCGGGAGAACATCAGGGGATCCCGGAGACAAGGTAAGTCACGTCTTCCAGGATCCAGCGATGCGATCACGAGTCTGGCTCGGGGTTACCGATTCTGGTACTAAAATCTCACCCCGAGCCAGACTCGGGAATACCGCCAGTACGGTTAATAGCCGCGAGTAGTTTTAAATTACTTTTTTTCCTTTGAAATGTCATTTTGCTGTCAGACTGTACTAAACATGGGAAACATGCGCCCCTTTACAGGCATACTATAGACACCCCCCAGGTACGAAATTTAAAGGGGTATTACACTTTTATTGTTTCACTTTAAGCATTAATAAAATCACTGCTCCCGAAAAAAAACGCAGTTTTTAAAACTGTTTTTTGCATTGATCCATGTCCCCTGGGGCAGGACCCAGGTCCCCAAACACTTTTTATGACAATACCATGAATATAAGCCTTTAAAATTAGAACTTTTGATTTCTCCCATAGACTTTTAAAGGGTGTTCCGCGGCCTTCGAATTTGCCGCAAACACCCCAAATTGTCCGCTTTTCGGCGAACTGGCGAACAGCCGATGTTCGAGTCGAACATGAGTTGAAGCTCATCCCTACTCAACAGTGCTCCCAGCGAAAGTATGAAACTTTTCAGTCCCAGAGAGTGTAAGAGGACACAGAGCCACACAATGAGACTGGAAGAGAAGCGGGTTAACCTTAAGCTGCGTTTTTCACTGGCAGGGCAGTTAGGATGTGGATGTGGAACTCTCTTCCACAATCGGACAGGAAGTATGGATAGTTTTAAAAGACTCTTGGACGTGCATCTCTTAATGAAAACAATTTAAGAAGGTATGGGAAATTGAAGGTTGAACTGGATGGACTGTTGTCTTTATTCAACCTTACCAACCATGTAACTATGTATGGCAGACTTTAGCTTGATATATCACACAGTACAGGAGGAGAGTTCATACAACACCCCTCCGTGTCAATAATCAATCATCTTCTCAGCTTTACTACCCTAAGATATTAGCAGTGGAGGATTAAATGCTCACACTGCTCACAGAACTGGAAGTGACATCATGGCCGTATCCTAATAAAGCG
Organism: Aquarana catesbeiana; assembly: GCF_042186555.1. Taxonomy (NCBI): domain Eukaryota; kingdom Metazoa; phylum Chordata; class Amphibia; order Anura; family Ranidae; genus Aquarana; species Aquarana catesbeiana. The sequence continues at coordinate 234,107,563 of NC_133336.1, forward strand.
TAACTCCATCTATGTGACAAATGTGATGCAAGAAAGCAGGGCAATGAATAAACTTTGTATAGTATATACCATTTTGCCTAATTTTTTGTTCATCTGCAATAATTTTGGTGCCCTATTACTGAAATTTTGCTTGGTGCCATGAGAATCGGTCTAAACTATCTATATTTATTTATGGAATGCCCACTGGGTGTTTTGCTGTGCCCATTCTCTCCTCTCTCTGGTGACATCACCTCTTCTCCAGTGCAGCCTGTAGAGGACAGTCAGTCCTCTGGGGAATTTGTTAAACATGGATAACCAGAATACGGAGCATCTGTGCATGGCATCCAATCAGCTTCTAGCCTCAGCTTGTTTAGCTTTGAAAGTGAAAGTTAGAAGCTGTTTAGTTGCAATGTACAGTGGCTCCTGGTTCTGTCTGCTCCCGTCTTAGTACCTTTCCCTGGATAAAGGGCAGAGGGAAGCCAAGCACTGCACCCAAAAACCACCCCCATCACTATAGAATCCATCCAATATGGCAGCCATTTTCTAGAAGTCCAATACCCAAAGATTTTTTGTTTCTTTCAATTTCAGGGAAAACACTTTACTATTTATTAATCCACTCTTCTAAAATATGGAACCTTCTATATTAATATTATTTTTAATATGCAATCTCTATATCAGACTGGAGCTAAAACTACATTTTACGTTATTCTTTTACAATAAAGATTGGATAGGGTTTAGGATTGCCTGGAGTTTTGTAAAGTGATCTATCATAAATTATTTCAATAGAGAGAAATGAGCTCTGTTCACAAAGAGTACAGTTTTTCAACAAGTGTTCCTTGAAACCCTGGGGTTCCTCCAGAGATGGGTCGTTTTCCCACTGATCAATAATGTAAGACTGGCCTACTCCCACTCCCCAATCCCACGTCTTCTCCCACTGGCAACCAATGTATGGGGCCACTACACTGACTACCTATATAAGAAGGTACTTTGCCATTAACCACCAATGTAAGCGTCAATAAAAATTTTCACTGTTGATGTTTCTTTTCTGGCCACAATTATTATTTCCTCCATTTCATGAATGCTATTGAAACAATTTTTTTATAGAGCTGGAGTATATCCTAGATACACCACATTCTTTGATCTTTAACAGTGCCTTGAAAAAGTATTCACACCCCATAGAATCTTCCACATTTTGTCATGTTACAATCAAAAACGTATTTTATTGAGATTTTATATGATAGACCAACACAAAGTGGCACATACTGTAATTGTGAAGTGGAAGGAAAATGATAAATGGTTTTCAACATTTTTTTACAAAAAAATACAGTGCTGTGAAAAAGTATTTGCCCTCTTCCTGATTTTCTATTTTTTTTGCATATTTCTCACACCTAAATGATTCATATAAAACAAATTTTAACATTATACAAAGATAACCAGAGTAAATCCAAGATGCAGTTTTTAAATTATTATTTAATTTATTAAAGGGAAAAAAGCTGTTCAAACCTGCCTGGCCCTATGTGCAAAAGTAATTGCCCCCTCCCATGCTGAATCGTAAATGAACTATGAGTAATCACAATTTTTTGGAAAGCAGAGTTAAATTTCACTTGCCACACCCAGGCCTGATTACTGCCAGACCTGTTGAATCAAAAAATCACTTAAATAGAAGCTGTTTGACAAAGTGAAGCATGCTAAAAGATCTCAAAAAGCAACACATCATGCCGTGATCTAAAGAAATTCAAGAACAGATGAGAAACAAAGTCATTGACATGTATCAGTCTGCTAAGGATTACAAAGCCATTTCTAAGCCTTTGGGATGCCAGCGAACCATGGTGAGAGCAATTATCCGCAAATGGAGAAAACTCGGAACAGTGGTGAACCTTACCAGGAGTGGCTGGCCAACCAAAATGACTCCAAGAGCACAACGACTCATCCAGGAGGAGAACACAGAACAACATCTAAAGAACTGCAGGCCTCACTTGCCTCAGGTAACATCAGTGTTCATGATTCAACAATAAGAAAGAGACTGGGCAAAAATGGCATCCATGGAAGAGTTCCAAGGCCAAAGCTACTGCTGACCAAAAAGAACACAAAGGCTCATCTCACATTTACCAGAAAACATCTTGATTATCCCCAAGACTTTTAGGCAAATATTCTGTGGACTGATGAGACAAAAATTTTACTTTTTGGAAGCTGTGTGACCCGTTACATCTGGCATAAAACTAATACAGCATTTCATAACAAGAACATCATACCAACAGTCAGACATGGTCATGGTAGCATGACGGTCTGGGGCTGCTTTGCAGCTTCAGGACCTGGACGACTTACCATAATTGATGGTCCATGAATTCTGAGCTCTACCAGAAAATCCTAAAGGAGAATGTCCGGCCATCAGTTTGTGTCCTCGAGCTCAAGTGCACTTGGATTATGCAGCAGGACAATGATCCAAAACACAGCAGCAGGTCCACCTCCAAATGGTTCAAACAAAGCAAAATTTAGGTTTTGGAGTGGCATAGTCAAAGCCCGGACTTAAATCCAATTGAGATGCTGTATCATGACCTTATACAGGCCGTTCATGCTGGAAAACCCTCCAATGTGGCTGAACTAAAACAATTCTGCAAAGAAGAGTGGGGCAAAATTGCTCCACAGAAATGTGAAAGGCTCATTGCCAGTTATCGCAAATGCTTGATTGCAGTTGTTTCCGCCAAGGGTGGCATAACCAGTTATTTGGTTTAGGGGACAATGAATTAGTTTGGTGATCTGAGTCATTTAAGTGTGACAAATTGCAAAAAAATCAGAAAGGGGGCAAATACTTTATCACACAACTGTATATGAAAAGTGTGGCGTGCATTTGTATTTAGCCCACCTGAGACAATACTTTGTAGAACCACCTTTCTCTGCATTTACAGCTGCAATCTTTTTGGGTGCCTCTCTACCTGCTTCGCACATCTAGATAGTGACATGTTTGCCCATTCTTCTTTGGAAAATAGCTCAAGCTCTGTCAGATTGGCGAGTGTCTGAACAGTTATTTTCAAGTCTTGCCACAGATTCTCAATTGGATTTAGGTCTGGAATTTGACTGGCCCATTCTAACACATGAATATGCTTTGATCTAAACCATTCCATTGTAGCTCTGGCTGTATGTTTAGGGTCGTTGTCCTGCTGGAAGGTGAACCTCCACCCCAGTCTCAAGTCTTTTGCAGACTCTAACAGGTTTTCCTCTAAGATTGCCCTGTATTTGGCTCCCTCCATCTTCCCATCAACTCTGACCAGCTTCCCTGTCCCTGCTTAAGAAAAGCATCCCCACAACATGATGCTGCCACCACCATGTTTCACGGTGGGGATGGTGTGTTCAGGGTGATGTGCAGTGCTAGTTTTCCGCTGCACATAGTGTTTTGCTTTTAGGCCAAAATGTTAAATTTTGGTCTCATCTGACCAGAGCACAGCTTCTTCCACACATTTGCTGTGTCCCCCACATGGCTCCTGGCAAGCTGCAAATGTGACTTCTTATGACTTTCTTTCAACAATAGCTTTCTTCTTGCCACTCTTCCATAAAGGCCAGATTTGTGGAGTGCACGACTAATAGTTGGCCTGTGGACAGATTTTCCCACCTGAGCTGTGGATCTCTGCAGCTCCTCCAGAGTTACCATGGGCCTCTTGGCTGCTTCTTTGATGAATGCTCTCCTTGCCCGGCCTGTCAGTTTAGGTGGACGGCCATGTCTTGGTAGGTTTGCAGTTGTACCATACTTTTTCCATTTTCGGATGATGGATTTAACAGTGTTTCGTGAGGTGTTCAAAGCCTGGGATATTTTTTTTATAACCTAACCCTGCTTTAAACTTCTCCACAACTTTATCCATGACCTGTCTGGTGTGTTCCTTGGCCTTCATTTATATTATTTATTTAACCAAACAGTTTTACAAATTTTTTTTCCCACATATACAAATCCATATTTTATCTGTAATATAATAATATCATTCTCTAATTACATTTTAAGGTCCTGATTCAGTCATAAACCCCTACTAACTAACCTCTTATCATATAACCGAATATATTTACTTATACATACCACAGATTTTGAATAGAAAACTTCACCACGCATTCATATTTAGTCTAACATCAAATAATTCCCAACTCACACACAATAACATGAATAACATGAATCACAACAAAAAAAAAAAAAAAGGGGGAAACCCCCCTGACCCCCCACCCCCCTAAAGTTCCCTCAATATTGTCGATGAGGCCCTACACTCTCCCCAAGCTTGCCAAGAAGTTGTGATCTGTTTTTTAGACCTGTTTCCAACACCATCCTCTCTTCCAATGAACGCATCTCGCCCATCTCACACTCCCATTCTTCTATAGAAGACTCTATTCTACTTTTCCACTTCCTGGCTATGATTGTGCGAGCTGCTGTTAGAAAATGTTCCTTGGCCTTCATGATGCGGTTTGTTCACTAAGGTTCTCTAACAAACCTCTGAGGGCTTCACAGAACAGCCGTATTTATATTGATAATAAATTACACACAGGTGGACTCTATTTACTATCTAGGTGACTTCTGAAGACAATTGGTTCCACTAGATTTTAGGGGTATCAGAGCAAAGGGGGCTAAATACAAATGTAAGCCTCACTTTTCAGATATTTATTTGTAAAAGATTTTGAAAACCATTTATCATTTTTCTTCCAATTCACAATTATGTGCCACTTTGTGTTGGTCTATCACCTAAAATCCCAATAAAATACATTTAAGTCTTTGGTTATAATATGACAAAACTTTTTCAAGGCACTGTATGTATTATTATATTTACAACATGCTGACCATGAAAATGTGCCATGAGCTAGAGATGTAATAATTTTGCAAGGGTTCCCCAAGACATGAACATTTTTCCAAGAGTTCCTGTTTATAGAAAAAGTTGAGAAAGGCTGATGTAGAGGATAGTTCATTGCTTTCTGGTGTAGAAATTCATTTTCTTCTGACAACATTCTTTTTTTTCTACAGTTTGTATAATAATCACCTAACAGACAGTTCCTGTCCCTATCTGGCATCTGGAATAAGAAATAACCACACACTGAGGACACTGGACCTGTCCTGGAACAAGCTGATGGGTCCTCATTTCAGGGATCTGGTGGAAGCTCTGACAACAAGCTGGGTAGAGGAATTACAGTAAGTATAACAGGATTGACAGACAATATTCTGGGACAGTTTTACATTCCATACACTGTCCGATAACCCTGTGTATGGTGATATCAGTGTCTCCACCCATGTGCAGTAGGATTTAAGTCTGATACACACATGCTGAATATTGGCAGGTTCAGCAGAAACCATTCGATATTCAGCACGCTGGGTTGAACAAAAAAACATCAAACTGTGCACAAGGCTTTAGGGATACATCACACAGTACTGGCGGGGCCCTATACAATGCCTCTTAATGCCAATAAATAATAATCTCTCTGGCTTTATTATCCCAAGATGGCAGAGGGTGGTGGAGTAAACTCCAGTGTTGACAACTCAGCTGTATTCTATTAAATGTTATCTTCACCTATATGGCAAATGTGATACAGTAAATCAGCTTAGTGAACAAATTGTGTAAATGGTATATACAGTATTACCTATTTTTTTTAGTCTGAAGTATTGTTTTGTGCCCTGCTGGATAGTGTTGCCCCTTTTGGGATCAGAAATGTATGTGAGCGCTCCAACTCAGGACTTTGGGCCCCAGTGCATGCCAATGTTAATTATTTCCTCACTGATCATTGCAGCATATAGGGATTGTTTCCTAGAATTGGGTTCCTGAGAGTAAATTTACTTTTAGTGTGAGAGCTTGTTGTAGTATTGTTCATCACATTCCATTGTGTGACTTAGAAAATTTAGAAATTTCTTGTACTATTGCTGTATTTCACTGTGCCTGCTATCCTTGTCATTGCATACCGTTGTGTTAATTCACCATTGGATTTACCCATTGAGTTTTTTTTTGCTTTATTTGTTTAAAGCCTGTCAAACCTCACAAGGGATGTCAATGAGTTTTGGCCAAGTTGGGTGGCTCATTGCAGGTGGCGGACAAAAGAACACAATTTTTAGTGATTCCTTGGAGGGTGAGCGCTAGGAGTGGGGGCTTGTCCATGCTTGCTGTCTGGTGCTTTTGTACTAGCTTCCTATCAGTGAGTGTTCATGCAAGACATGAAAATGGACCAAGCCAATATATACGCATTGCTAGAGTAGAGGTAGGAAATTCCAGCCTGCTTCTATGTTGAGAGCTTGCATATGACAAGAGACGAAAAGTTGCAGGTAATCCACCTGAAGTCACCAGAAAGTCACTCAGAGAGTTCTAGCCAGATGTTGCCAGATCCAGGTTTGGTTACTACAGCCTCTGCTCCATCATCAGGGTTTTCTCTTATGTTTTGCTCCATGGATAAGAGAAGATAGTTGAAAGTTTTGTGAAGTGCTCATGTGCACCTGTCAATATAGATAGGGAATTAAAAGTGTGCAAGAGCCTGTTTCAGATGTCACTTGGAACCTAAGAAGAAATAAGGCAGGCTGCACTGCTAAGGAAGCTTTTTGAGATCTTCTGAAGAGTGGAAAACTATGCTGAACTGATATATCTATTTGAACAGACCAATCAAGAAAAAGGAGAGAAGTTGTCCTCTTTCACGACACACCTGGACAAGATTCTCCACCAGGTCATACTGAAGGGTGAAATGGAGACAGAAACTGCAAGTAAAGCCTTGCTGACTGAGGTTCTTAAAGGGATACAACCTCTAGACCGCATAATGTCTTAGCTTTGGACAGGACATCAAAGTAACCCCTTTACCTATCCCAAGATAATTAAGGCAACCTGATGGAAAGTGTGAGAACGGAGTTGTGATGCCTGGGACTCCTCCTGCTGCAGATTAGAGCATGCTGTATCCCCAGAAATGAAAGAAAAGGCTTACTCTGATTAGGCATATTATCTCTGACTAAAATTTTTCTGACAATTTTAAACTGCTGTATCTTCTGCTGAGGTTTAGCTAAAAAAAAAATTCTACAGCTTTGGTCATGTCATTTACCTGTAATGAAGTATGTCCCACACTGGGTAAGCAGCTGGATTCTGGAGAAATCTTCATTTTAGGGATGCTTGTGCTCCTTTTGTCCCTGAACTTCCAGCACTGCAGGGGTTAACAGCTTTGGGTCTTCAGTCAGAGCAGCAGTACAGATAGTTCGACAGGGACATGCCTCCCCTTCCTCTTCCTCCACTGGGAAAAGTTCTTCTTGATTACACTGTTTGTAACACAATCTGTGAATGGGGGAGAAAACACTGGGCTGATCAGACTCTCCCCATTCACATATCATGTGCTCTAAAACCTGGATATATCTTACAGCATCGATGGTGCCTTTCCAGATGTGCAAGCTGCTCATTCTATGTGCACTAATGCCCCCCCCCCCATACCATCAGAGATGCAGGCTTTTGAACTGAGCACTGATAAGTCAGACGGTCCCTCCCCTCTTTAGTCTGGTGGACACGACACCCATGATTGCCAGAAAGAATGAAAAATTTCGATTTGTCTGGCCACAGAATAGTTTTCCACTTTGCAACAGACCATTTTAAATGACCTTCGGGCAAGGAAGACGGTGGTGTTTCTGAATCATGTTCAGATATGGCTTCTTCTTTGCATGATAGAGCTTTACCTTGCATTTTTGGATGGCAGGGCAAACTGTGTTCACTAACAGTGATTTTTGGAAGTATTCTTGAGCCATGCAGTGATGTCCATCACAGAACCATGCCTGTTTTAAATGCAGTGCCCTCTGAGGGCCCGAACATCACGGGCATCTGATATTGCATTTTAGCCTTGTCCCTTGCGCACAGAGATTTCTCCAGATTCTTGGAACTTTTTGATGATGATGTGTACTGTAGATGATATCTTTTAGTCTTTGCAATTTTTTTTTTTAACATTTCAAGTTTATTGGAAGAAAGAATAGTAAACAAAGAATACACTGTATATTGCAGGTTCTGCAGGTACAACTGCGTACTTTTCGTTTTTTTTTTTTTTTTTTTTTTTTTTTTACACAGTAAACAATTAGTGTGAAACTCGTATATCAGTCTAATTTTTTAACAGACATCGCATCACTGAGATTATTTCCACTAAGCTGACTTTGTGGCTATCAGAAAAATAAAAAATAGAGGATAAACCTTGAAATTTCTATCTATGTAGTCGCAAGCCTTTGCGATAAACATTTCTTATCAGTTGTTCAGCTTGTTTATTGTTTAGAATACATAAAAGTGTGGTCTCTTTAATTCTCTGGAACAATCTCACCAAGATCTATAAGAGAAGTACGGATTTCCGGGATATACACCAGTGGAAACATAGGCTATAGGTCAACCACGGAGTGGTTAGTAAGTTAGATTGTAGAAAAGAAGTATAAAAGAATAAGAAAGTGAGATAATGAAGTGAATGGCAGAAGTAGAGCACAGAGGTGGGGCACCCGCCCCGATCTCGACATCCCCACCACACCCGATTCAGGCGGGGAATTCCGCAGAATATTTGAAGATCAGCCAGGGCTGCCAAGTTTTGTGGAATCGGTCGATATGGCCTTTGTCTTGGGCCAATACATCTTCCATTTCATGGATTTCACTGACTCTCGACAGCCAATCCCTCACAGTTGGGACAGATGTGGAGAGCCAGTGCAGAGGTATTTGAGATTTGGCTGCGTTGAGGAGATGGATCGTCAACGAGCGTTTGTAGCGCCTAAAAGAGATATTGGATAGATGTAATAGACAACATGCTGGGGTCAATTCTATTCTGGTATCTGTAATTTTTTTAATTAAAACCTTCACTTCATTCCAAAATGGTTCAATTTTGTGGCACTGCCACCAGATGTGAGCTAACGTGCCTTTTTCGGAGAAACATCTCCAGCAGGTGTCTGGTTTTTGTGGATCCCATTTGTGAATCTTGTCAGGAGTGCTGTACCAATGGGTCAGAAGTTTGTAATTCGTCTCTTGCAATTTTGTGCTTATGGAACAGTTATGTGCTAGTGCAGCCACATACCTCCATTGTTTGTCCGAGATCTCCAAGTCAAGTTCTTCCGACCATCTCCTCCTGTGTCCGCACGACATCTCAGTCCCCGAGCGACTCAGCCACCCATATGCAACCGAAGTGGCCTTTTCAATTGGGGTTCCCTCCCGACACACCGATTCCAGAGCCGTCAGGGGTCTGTATAATGATTGGGGTTCTTTAATGTTACCTAAGTAGCTTCTTATTTGGAAGTATGTCCAGAGTTTCAGTCGGGGTCGGTTTATGTCTGTCTTGAATGACGACCAATCTCTGAATTTGTTATCAATATAACAATCTCCGGCCAGTAAGGGATCTCCCGTCGGTATCGATCTAAGAGTCGGATTATGCAGGCCTGGATCAAAGCCTGGATTATCTGTCAGGGGCGTTAGAGGACTAGGTGATGTGGTCAACTTTTTTTGTCTAGCTAGGTCGGTAATGATCTTCAGTGTGGTGCCAGTGATCGGGTGAGACCTAACATCAGGAGGTAATGTTTTGATAGGGGACCATGGCAAGTATCTGAGTGGCAGCTTGGCTAGCGTTGACTCAAGTGATACCCAGTCTTTCTCCGGTTCATGACAGTGCCAGTCTATGATTCTGGTTATGTGTGTGGCCTGGTAGTAACTGCGGAAGTTCGGGAGATGGATTCCACCCAGGTCCTTGGGCCTGGTCAGAATGCCTATTTTGATTCTGGGTTTTTTATGTTGCCAGAGAAATCTCGTGACCATTGTATTAAGTTCGTTGAAAAATTTCTGAGGTATCTCTATCGGTAGTGTGCGGGACAGATATAAAAATTTGGGCAGAACGACCATTTTCACAATGGCCGCCCTGCCAAACCAGGAGAAGTAATTCTCATTCCAGGCTGTGAGGTCCTTCGCACAGTTTTTTAGAAAGGTCACAAAATTTCTCTCGTATGTCATTTTTAGGGATGGTGTGAGCCAAGTCCCCAGATATTTTAGTTTGGCCTTATCCCAGGTAAATGTTGAGTTCGCCTGTGTTAATTGGAGTATACTATCTGGAAGGGAGATGTTCAGGGCCTCTGACTTTGTGTAGTTGATTTTTAGGTTGGATACAAATCCATAGTGTGCGAATTCTTGTAGCAGGTTAGGGAGAGTCGTGATCGGTTTCGTTAAGAAGAACAATAAGTCATCAGCATATGCAGCTACTTTGTACTCTCTATTTTTAATCTGGAAACCCTGTATTGCTGTATTCTTTTGCACTGTTCTTATAAAGGGCTCTAGTGATAGAATGAATAAAAGGGGCGATAGGGGGCACCCCTGTCTAGTTCCGTTTTTAATATACACTTTTTCTGAGAGAATTCCATTTATTTTTAATTCCGCTGACGGGTTTTGATAGAGAGACGAGATCCAATGTAGCATGTTCGGACCCAAGCCCACCTCTCCACACACCGCCAGCATGAAATCCCAAGCCACACGATCGAAGGCCTTCTCCGCATCTGTTGAGAGGAGAAAGCCCTCGATCTTCCTCTGTCTCGCAGCCTGTGTTAGCAAAAGAGCTTTAGTAACGTTGTCCCTGGCCTCTCTGTTTGGCATAAAGCCCACCTGCTCCAAGCCAATTAGCTTCGAGAGCAACGGTCCCATTCTCAGTGCAATGATTTTTGCGAACAGCTTAGCATCAAGATTCAACAAAGAAATGGGACGGTAGCTAGCACATTCCTCTGGGTTCTTGCCCTCTTTCGGTATCACCGTAATATGGGCAGAGAGGAAACCAGGGGTGATACGTCTTGGCTTGGATAAGGCATTCAGTGCGTCTTTTAAGGGTTCGGTTAGGATCTCTATGAAGGACTTGTAGTATGTGGCGGAATATCCATCAGGACCCGGGCTCTTTCCCGCTTTAAGTAATTTGATGGCCTGTTTGACTTCCTCTGTCGTGATTGGGGCTTCTAGGAGATCTGTATCCTCTTTGGGGAGAGATGGTAATCCGCTGTGTCTTATGTAATCTTGTATGATTTGTATCCTATCTCCTGACAGTTGTGGAGGCTTATGTTGTGGGGGAAGATTATACAGTTTCGTATAGAAAGCCTGGAAGTGCTTAGCTATTGCCTCAGGAGTTACCTCAAGCTTCCCCTCCTTGGATCTGATCCCACCTATCTGATTGATTGAATTTTGTTCCCTGAGGGCTCTCGCCAGGAACCTCCCCGCTTTATCACCTGACTCATAATAGAGCCGCTTCTTAAAGAAAAGAATCCGTTTGGCTTTAGTATGGAGAATCTGCTGTAGCTCTTTCCTAGCCTCTAGGAGGCTCTTGGCCGAGGCCTCTGAAAGAGATTGTTTGTGTGAAAGTTCTAGTGTCTCAATTTGGGTGAGTAATTTTCTGATCTGGGCATCTCTTTCCTTTTTGCGTCTTGAACCCATCCCTATCAGGACTCCTCGTATGGTACATTTATGTGCTTCCCATATTAGTAGTGGGTCCATCCCCGGTGTGTTATTATGCTTAAAGAAATCGGTTATGTTGTTTGTAAGTGTAGGTAAGAGTGTCGGGTCTGATAATAGGGACGTGTTCAGTCTCCAAGTCTGTTGTTGTCTATTTGAGTTCTGTAAATCCAGTGTCAGTGAGACAGGTGCGTGGTCTGATATTGTTTGTATACCTATTCTCGCGGTGGATATTTTAGATAAATCTCTTTGAGAAACAAATATGTAATCCAGCCGGGCATATCTGTCGTGTGGTGTCGAGAAATGGGTATAGTCTCTACCTTCGGGATTAAGGAAGCGCCAGGAGTCCACCAACTGGAGCCCGTGTAGGAGAGACTTAATCTTTTTCAGAATTTTGTAGGTAATGCATGTCTTTCCATTGGACGTGTCCAGAAGTGGATTCAGAGGTACATTAAAATCCCCTCCAAGTACAATACAACCATTGGCGAACTCCTGTAGCCTCCTCACAATGAGTTGACAAAAGGTTATGTGGGATTTATTTGGGAAGTATACATTGGCGAGAGTTAAAGGTAAGTCGTTGTATGTACCCTTCAGCAGTACAAATCTGCCCTCAGGGTCACACATCTGTTCGTTTAGTTTAAATGGCGTGTCTTTGCCTATTAGTATCGTTACCCCTTTTGACTTGGAATCAGGTGTGGTAGCATGGAAAGCTCTCGGGAACCGTGGGGATGTTAATTTAGGAATGTTGTTTGTTTTAAAATGGGTCTCTTGTAGAAAAACAAATTGTGGTTTACCTTTTTTAAGTTCTCTGAGCAGAGTGGTACGTCGCTCGGGTATGTTTAAGCCTCTGATGTTGTGAGAAATCACAAGGGGTCGATTCCCCATCGATGTATATACCATGATGACGGAAGAGGAGGAGACGGCCGGATCTCAGATCTGCAAAGATAAAACAGTTACCTGAAGGTCTTACACAAGATCTCCAATCAGATATAGAGTACCTCTGATAACCCGGGCGAGTGCCCCCCCTCCACTGAAGTAAAGGAAAGATAGGGAGGAAGAAAGAAAAAGGGTGAGTGGTAGAGGAAGAGAACAAGCTTAGCAGGGAGTTATTACTATGGGGGTTAATCTCCGCAGGTATTTAAATCTACCCAGTCGGAGGTGTACCCCCAGACGTAAAATATCGAGTAAAATTTGTGGGGACTGTGGGAAGCTACAACGACCAAATGTAGCTTGGGCTCCAAGTAAATGAGGTGTTGTGAAAACTATAAATGTGTGAGCCTAATGTGACACACACGGAGTCTCACGTTAGTAAAGATATTAAAACTATAAAGGTCACACCCGACCAGGATGTGTAACAGGTTAACTCGGGTAATAAACATAGAAACCAGAACCTGAGCCCACATAAAGAAGGTTTAACCGTTATTTGTCACACTCTCAACCAAATGGGAAAACTTCGCTGTCATCTGTGGAGACACCCCTCATCTAAGTAAATAATCAAATCTGATCAGTCTGCATATGGTAACATAAAAAAAAAAAAAAAAAAAAAAAAAAAAAAAAAAAAAAAAAGGGGGGGGGAGGGTGAGGAGGGGGGGATGGAGGCTAGAGGGGGAGGGAGGGAGGTAGAGGAAGAGAAGGAAGGGGATGGGGGGGGGGGGAGACGGGGGAAGGGTTAGAGGGGAGTAGGGGGGGGACAGGGGGAGGGAAGGGGGGGGGAGAAGGGAACATCAGCAAGCAGCCTCTACTCCTATTAATCATCTCCCATCCAAACTTCTTGCCCCCTCACAGTTTTGTAAATCTTCATGGTGTCGGTGTTGCAGTGAGCCACGTCCAGGGCACCTCTTTTGTCACACCTGGGTTCAAGAAGCCCCATCGATCAAAAAGAAATATGGTCCTGGGGGGGTAGCTGTTCTCTTGATCAAACTTCAGAGCTTGCAGCTCAAGCTTACTGGCTGTGCAGGAAGCCATGGAGTGGTGTTGTAGGTGCACCTTCATATGGTGTTTGTAAAGGTGATCATCCCTATTTCCCCTCCTCCCTCGTCTCCCCTCTCTAGGGAGGGTGTTCCACAGGCGACATCAGTGTGACATGTGCATCAGTGTGGTAAGAGTCATGTTCTGGGCTGTAGGTTTGTTAAGGTCATGTCCATTGTGGAGTAAAGGATACTATGCACATTCCTGGGCTCTGGATGGACCGGCTGGCCTCCTCGGGGTTTCTGCGTGGGAGCTGTGTCCTTTGTTCTGCTTGTGTTTTTTCGCTAGCCTTTTGTCTGGCGAGGAGAACGGAGAAGTGGGGGGACTCCTTACCAAAGGTGGTTGTAGGATCTCTTCGTACCATTCCGGTAATTCCATTGGTTCCAAGCCTAAAGCTTCACAGAACTCTGGTAAGTCTGCTGGCGAGCGCAGAATAGCTTGATGACCATTATAGGTAACTGTAAGCGCGAAGGGAAATCTCCAAGTGTATCTCAGATCTTTTGCTCTCAATTTCTCCAGCAGGGGTCGTAGCGCACGTCTGTTCTTTAGAGTAATCTGAGAAAGATCCTGGAACAGCATAATCGTGGCGCCATTAAATATAATTTGCTCATTTTGTCTCGCTTTTCTCATTATCTCTTCTTTGGTGGTAAAGCTTTGTAAGCAACAAATTATGTCACGGGGCGGTGCAGTATCTGGACCTCTGGGTCTGAGGGCTCTGTGAGCTCTAACAAAATCGATTTCCGTGTCTTCCTGTCTCTCAAGCAAGCTGTTGAAGACTCTCCGGAGTGCTGTGGTGATCTGATCTTGATCTACTGATTCCGGGATCCCCCTGACCCTGATATTACACCTCCTCCCCCGGTTATCGAGGTCTTCAATGTGTCTATTCATATTAATAAAATGCTGCATGTGATTTGACGAAACCATCTCTAGCTTGTGGATTGCTTTATCTCTCTGTCTGCCTGCATTTTCAGCCGCCGCCATCTTTTCATTTATCACCATCATGCTCGTTTTCAGGTCCGTTATGGCGGCGGAAAACGTAGCTTTTATGTCCGCCGCGAATATTGACATGTCCGCAAATGTGAGCGGGTGGTCCGGTGTGGACTTACCCCTGCTGATGTCTTCAGAGGCGGATAGTGAGTCCTCGCTCTCCCCTTCCTCCTGTGGCGTCGGCGCCATCTTGCTTCTCGGGGTACCGCTACGGGCCGCTGAGTTATGTCGGAAGATTTCAGCGATATTGGCACTTGCAGAAGCCGAGTTTCGGCGTGTCCGTGGTCCAGGCGTCCAATGCAGCTTTCTACCCGGCATTTGTGAGCTGTAGGTCGGGTGTAAGGGCTCAGTAACTCCGTGTGTGTCTCAGAGCCTCTTCAGTGAGCAGCCATCTCCGCCGCGCGCCAAGCCACGCCCCCTAGTCTTTGCAATTTTATGTTGAGAAACATTATTCTGAAATTGTTCAACCATTTTTAGAAACAGCGTTTCACAGATTGGTGAACCTCTGCCCAACTTTACTTCTGAGACAATCTGACTCTTTAAAATGACCTTTTTATACCCAATCATGTTACTGACCTGTTGACAGTTAACCTAATTATTTGCAAAGTATTTTTCCAGTTCTTCCTTGTTAGTATCACTTACTTTGCTTTTTGTTGCCCTGTCCCAACTTTTTTTGAGACAAGTTGTTGCCATCAACTTCAAAATCACAATTTTTTTCTTAAAATTGTATGTTTCCTCAGTTTAAACATTTGATATGTTTTCTATTTTCTATTGTGCATAAAATATGGCTTTTATGAGATTTGCAGATCATTGCATTATGTTTTTATGTAGATTTTACACAGCGTCAAAACTTTTTTGGAATTGTGATTGTAGTTACATTCATTCCTGGGGAGAAAATCATTGGTAACATTCTCTTCTGCAGTTTGAATAATTGTCACCTGACAGGCAGTTCCTGCCCCCACCTGGCATCTGGAATAAGAAATAACAAGACACTGAAGACATTGAACCTGGCTGGGAACAATCTAGAGGGTCCTCATTTTGGTGATCTGATGGAAGCTCTGACAACAAGCCTGATAGAGGAATTACAGTGAGTATAACAGGACTGACTGAGACAATAATATTCTGGGGCAGTTTTACCTTTCATACACGGAACCAAAGGAAGGCTTAGTGCCAATAATTACTCATCTCTCCGGCTTTACCACCCCAAGTTATCAGTAGTGGTGGAGTAATTCTGCAATGCTGCACACTGCTCACAGAACATTTGTTAGAAGTGTGATGCAATAATGTTACCTCATTATTTTTTATTTGGATGTATTTTTGTTCTCTATTGCTGAAAGTTAGTTTGATACCATGAGGATCAGGCTGATCTCACTACAATTATGTCCAAATAGACACAGAAATACATTGTATTTAAATGTAGCACCCTGGTTTAGGCAGGGTTGCTAACAAATTTAGTTTGCCAGGTGGTAATTATCCTGGTTAATTGTTAGAAGATCCACTCTACTCTCTAACTCTGGAATTTCTGCACCTTTTCTCTTCTGTCATTAGGTGGTGCTTTTGCTGGTGACATTAGAATGACAAGGGCTTGGCAAGGTCAATCTGTATGATATTGGGTTAACAGATGAATATGTTCCATTTATGACATGGATTGAGGGGCATGTGG
This sequence comes from Aquarana catesbeiana, assembly GCF_042186555.1. NCBI lineage: Eukaryota > Metazoa > Chordata > Amphibia > Anura > Ranidae > Aquarana > Aquarana catesbeiana. Next base: position 234,123,565 of record NC_133336.1, read on the forward strand.
GCTGTATCCCAGTTACTTACTGACTGCCCCCCACAGCTCGGAGCCACCATTGTTAGGATAGATACATTGGTTACAGCCAAAAGGCATGGATCCTGAAGAAGCATGTTACTGTGAAACGCATTGATCCATTACTCCCTTTCGGGAACTTGATTCATGCACCAGATTTTTTCAAAATCTACATGGCAGTCTGACTAGTGTGTGATTTTTATTCTGTTTTAACTATGTAGTAAGGATTTGTAAGATGTTGTTAGCAAAGTTGCAGTGTGTATCCCTTGTGTGGCACTATGAAAGTCCAGCTTTTGACTCTCCCCACTTTTTCCTATTTACAGTAAGAGAGAGGATATTATATTGCAATGTAATTACTTATCTTCTTGTTCGTTCCAGCAGGGTCCCTCTAGCACTGCGGCCAGTTTCCCACTGCCTGCTCTGTAAGCTGCAACCATATCCGGTTGCACTCCAGCCTCCTTAGCCTCCTTAGCCTAAAATTCAGGGTCATTGTCCCTGTATTGTACATAATGATGCCAAGACTACACCCACAGACAAAAGCTTCAGGCAAAAAAGAGTGCAGTAGATGGCTGGAATGGAGGCACAAGCTAACTGCTACAGGTTGTGCAATAACCCCTAGACATAACAGCCAGTTACCTCTCACAGTGTGGGGGCCCCACAGCAAGGTTAGATTTTTGAAAAATTCCTGAAGTTGGGCTTTAACCCTTCCGCTGTTGGGGTCTGCTATCCAATTTCGTTCCACAGCGGGCCCCATTCCTGCTGTCTTGGGGCCTCCCACAGTGGTGGAATGCCAGGGTCCAGTTGTAAGTGCAACCTTGGTGAGTCTAGTAGTTCCACCACTGGCATATGCACTGCTGGCCTTTGCTAGGCCCTAGATCAGGAATCCTCAAACTACGGCCCTCCAGCTGTTGCGGAATTACACATCCCATGAGGTATTGTAAAACTCTGACATTCACAGACATGACTAGGCATTATGGGAATTGTAGTTCTTGAACAACTGGAGGGTCGTAGTTAGAAGACCCCTGCCCTAGATACCTGGCAGACACAAGCTGCGCATATGTGCAAGTGCCCTCATTTTAAATATGATGACACAGAATAGGGATGGAGAAGCCAATGCCTTTAGCAGTTTAGTCCTGCTTTAAAGTCATACAAGAAGGTGGTAAGTTGGTGTAATGGGCATCCTGAAGGATGCTGGGAAATAGTGCGTGAGCGTTCTATTTAGATCTAATGACTGTTTATATCCTCTCTTCTAGGATAAGGAACCCTGCGTCACAAGAAACAATAAGTGAACTAAAAAAGCTAAAAGAACTCCGGCCAGGACTGAAGGTTAACATATAATAAGCTTAAGCAGCCCAATCATTGGCTTGTGTTTGATAGCTGCTGGGTCCCGCCCAAGTAATTTTTCGCCTTCACTGATGAGCACTGATGAGGCGGCACTGATGGGCACTGGTAGGCTGAACTGGTGGGCATTGATGAGGTGGCACTGATGAGGCGGCACTTATGGGCACTAATGAGGTGGCACTGATGAGGCGGCACTAATATGCAGCACTCATGGGCACTGATAGGTGGCACTGATGAGCATTGATAGGCGGCACTGATGGGCACTAATAGTGCACTGATTTGTAAAGCGTTGTGCAAACTGTTGGTGCTATATAAAGCCTGTATAATAATTAGTGGCTGTACATGACATGAGCAGCTCCCCTGAGAGCACATAAATGAGGATAAAAAAAGTCTGGCTAAGGATATGCTGCATAAAATTATGGACTGCAATATCGCAATTGGGGGAGCACAGATGTAACCACAAAAATCCAGAAATAGAATGAGACCCAACCTTTGTTATTGTTGCTATGCTGGCAACACCCAGGTCTATGTGTTTACTGGTGGAAAGTCAGACCATAAAGGCACAGCTTCTGTGAATAAATGAATTAAGCTGCAAGAACACATAGGGGGGATTTACTAAGATTGGAGAGTTCAAAATTTGTTGCCTCCAGCATTGCTCCTGTTTCTTCTTGCTGTAGGCCGCCATTTTGTCGAAGACCAGAGCAGTCCTTATTGAGAACTCTCCCCTTTCCTTAGTCTCAAAAACTATATGCCTATTTCTGTAATTACAATGTGTGCATTTCCAGCCTTGATTTTCTGTCTTGGCTCAGCTAGAGAAGAAGGCTGACTGAAGTTTTACAGTGCTGATGTTCATATTGCTACCAAAGAAGAATCAGGCAGATACGTCAAGACGCTACCCTTGTAAGATGAAAACGTTTGTGTCTCCCTGGCATTAGAGTCCTGTCACCTCTCCTGCTTTTTTTCTATTCTCTAATCTTTTTTTCCTTCTGCACAGTCTTTTCATTTCTACTATTTTCTGCCCCTCAGCAGCAGTAAATCTTGAGACTGTCAGCTGACTGGCCTCTAGTGGTTCATTGATTATTTGCACAGTGCCAAGAATACAGGACAACAGAGCATGTGCAGAGCAGGGTAAGACAGAGCTTTACAGGATTATAAACAGTAAGGGCACTTTTTTGTAATGTTTTTATTATGACTCCAACCGTTGTATTTGTGACCTATCCCTTGCTGAGACCTCTATGCCTGGCCATATAAGCAGATACCATCCCTGTGGACAGTCTTCATCAGATAGTTGAACTCACCAAATGCCATTTCTCATCCACAAAGACCTTTATTGAATGTCGCAGGTTACAGCAGACAACAGGATATAGCAGTCGATTGAAAAGACGGTATTTGCAGGTCAAGACATGGTAATAAGTTCCCCGGGGCGAGCAGATTAACATGTGGCCCTGGGATAAAGATGGCTGTTTGTCTCAATAAAGACAAATTGTGAAGGAAGAGGAAATACATCATAAGTGGGAGGGAACACAGAAAAGGATGGTGCAATAACCAAAATAACCACAAGATGGCAGTATATTAACCAAATTATATTGAGACCAATAAACAATGACTAAAGAAAATAAACTATATAAATACTCAATTCACAGTATTATGAACATAACCATGACTATGTATTGTATTATATTGTCATACAAGTGTAACAGCACAGTTTTTCTGAATGAAGATCAACTTTAACAATAACATAATATTAATTATTGTGGTGTTTTTATATGGATTTTTTGTATTAAAATGTATGTATTTATTTTGTAGACATCTTGAGCAGTTTTATGGTTCATGTTGCATTGGCTGGGAGGAATGTGTAGATGTGTGTGTGTAAAGCGAGTCCACGTTAGATGGGAACTAAATTTAAAGGCCCGGTGTAGTGAAGTAGTAGTGGGTAGATAATTAATTATTTAGTCATTATTAGTATAATGTGAGTAATTTCCAGCAGCAACCGGATTCTTCCAGAAGAGATGCATTTATTGAAATTTCAGACAGAACAAAGTCCATAAGATACTTGCAACAGATGACAAAATCCAACAGAGTGAATATAAAATAGGTGACAGGCTATTTGTGCAGCATTCAGACACCTTCAGAGAACCCAGTTCCTTCTGTCACCTCCATGGAGAATGAAAAGACTGACTGCCAGCTTGAATCGTCCACCTGAAATACTAGTACACTGGGGGGGGGTTCTGCTATGTCAACCCAAAATACTCTTTGATCTTAATGGTAATCAAAGTGAAAAGACTACTTGTAATTACCATCAAAAAAAACTTCTTCTATGGTCCTTTATCATCCTTAACCACTTCCGGACCGCCGCACGCCGATATAGGTCCTAACTTTGAAGAGGGATATTTTTGTTATGGCAGCAGCTAGCTGCCATAATAGCTTCTTCTTCGGCCGGCGGTCTGGTTTCTGATAATAGTGGTCTCTGCGGCGGATTCACTGCAAGATCACTTTTATCGGCGGCGGGAGAGGGCCTCCGCCCTCCGCCGCTTACCGGGGCCGTTGGTAGCGGCGGAGGCGATCGGATGTTACTCCGTCCTGGGTATGGAGACGAATGAGGGAAAGATGGCCCCCACCCGTCTCCATATCATTGCTGGGTGGAAGCAACGTCAAAACGTCACTTCTGCCCATAGCTCTTAAAGGGCCATCTTTTTTTCTTTTTTTTTTTTCAAATGACAATTTTTTTTTTTTTATTGCATTTTAGTGTAAATATGAGATGTGAGGTCTTTTTGACCCCAGATCTCATATTTAAGAGGTCCTGTCATGCTTTATTTTTCTATTACAAGGGATGTTTACATTCCTTGTAATAGGAATAAAAGTGAAATATTTTTTTTTTAAAAGAACAGTGTAAAAATAAAAGGTAAAATAAATAAGAAAAAAAAAGAATTTTAAACGTGACCCATCCCACCGAGCTTGCGTGCAGAAGCGAACGCATACGTGAGCAGCGCCCGCATATGAAAACGGTGTTTAAACCACACATGTGAGATATCGCCGCGATTGGTAAAGGGAAAGCAATAATTGTAGCCCTAGAACTCCTCTGTAACTGAAAACTGGTAACCTGTAGAATTTTTTAAACGTCGCCTATGGAGATTTTTAAGGGTAAAAGTTTGTTGCCATCCCACGAACGGGTGCAATTTTGAAGCGTGACATGTTGGGTATCAGTTTACTTGCCGTAACATTATCTTTCACAATATAAAAAAAAAAAATTGGGCTAACTTTACTGTTGTCTTATTTTTTTTTATTCAAAAAAGTGTACTTTTTTCAAAAAAAAGTGCGCTTGCAAGACCTGTGTGACAGAAAGTATTGCAGCGACCGCCATTTTATTCTCCAGGGTGTTAGAAAAAAACGTACAATGTTTGAGGGTTCTAAGTAATTTTCTAGCAAAAAAAAATGTTTTTAACAAATCTCAGAAAGAGGCCCGGTCCTTAAGTGGTTAAGTATGTAAACAATGTACCCTTTGAAATGTTCAATTAGATTAACAGGCCATACCTCACATACCTAGGTAGACCCGCATGAGATCAACACATCAAAGGGTCATCAGCTGTCCCTTTGATATGTTAAAATTGAGTTGGCAACTCAACCATTATTAACTGAATTGTGGCCTGGTCAATATTGTACTGTATGTGTACACATATATAATAATATAATATCCTACATAAACCGGCCGACATATTACAACACCCAGCAGCCAACTTTTACGAAATTAAATGATAGCAAAGTTTCACAAATCTGTATTTCTTCTCCAACAGTCACAAAAAAATTCTAGCCCACCTGGCTACATTTCTGCAGCTCCATCTCGTTTAGATCATTTAATACACACGGAGATCTCAGAATGTACTTCACACCCCACGGCGGCCATTTTCCTCCCCTCAGCCTGTAAGAGGCCTGACCACAAAGAGGACATTTCTGTACAGAGAAGGTCTGCCTGAGTGACAGGATGGCTCAGCCAATCACAGGAGAGGAGCTGAGAGGCGGGAACACATGAGGGAACTGCTGTGAGCTGTGAGGTGAGTGACAGGATGGCTCAGCCAATCACAGGCGAGGAGCTGAGAGGAAGTAACACATGAGGGAACATCAGAGAACTGGGAGGTGAGTGACAGGACTGCTCAGCCAATCACAGGAGAGGGGCTGAGAGGAAGGAACACATGAGGGAACATCAGTGAACTGGGAGGTGAGTGACAGGAGGACTTAGCCAATCACAGGATAGGAGCTGAGAGGCGGGAACTGCTGTGAGGGGAGTGACAGGACAGCTCAGCCAATCACAGGAGGGGAGCTGGGATGCAGGAACACATGAGGGAACCTCAGAGAACTGGGAGGTGAGTGACAGGACTGCTCAGCCAATCACAGGAGAGGAGCTGAGAGGCGGGAACGCATGAGGGAACTGCAGAGAACTGTGGGGTGAAAGATAGGAGGGTTCAGCCAATCACAGGAGAGGAGCTGAGAGGCAGGGACACCTGAAGGGACAGCTGCGAACTGTGAGGTGAGTGACAGGACTGCTCAGCCAATCACAGGAGAGAGGCTGAGAGGCGGGAACACCTGAAGGGACAGCTGGGAACTGTGAGGTGAGTGAAAAGACTATTCAGCCAATCACAGGAGAGGGGCTGAGAGGTGGGAACTGTGAGGTGAGTGACAGGCCACCTCAGCCAATTACCACAGTGCAGTTGAGAGGTGGAACATTTGAGGTTATAAATATTAGAGGGTGACAGGAGAGTAGATGTGAGGTGGAAACACCTGAGGAAACTGTTGTGAGGTGAGTGACAAGCTCTCTCAGCCAATTACAGCAAAGCAGATGGAAGGTGGGACAGCTCTAAAGGGAGTGACCAGTCTCCTCAGCCAACCATAGGAGAGGAGCTTGGAAGCAGGGACAGCTGTGAGATGAATGACAGGTCTCCTCAGCCAATCATAGGAGAGAATGTGGGAGGCAGGAATACTTGAGGAAAATGATGTGAGGTGAGTGAAAAGCTCCCTCAGCCAATTACAGGAGAGTAGCTGGGAGTTGTGACCAATGTGAGGTGAGTGACAGGTTTCCTCAGCCAATCACAGGAGAGGAACTAAGGGACAAGAACACCTGAGGGGACAACTGTGAAATAAATGTCAGACTCCTTTCAGCCAATCACAGGATAGTATTTGGGAGGCAAGAACAGGTAACAGCTATGAGGTGACTGAGAAACTCTCTCAGCCAATTACAGGAGAGAAGCTGGAAGACCTGAAGTAACAGCTGTGAGATGAGTGGCCAATTTTACCAGCCAATCACAGGAGTGGGCCTGGAGGTGAAAACACCTGACTTGACAGCTGTGAGGGGTAGCTCGGATGGTCTCTGGGGGGGTGGGGGGTTGGGGCAGTCAGTCATGTACTAGAAGTCACATGACATCCATTGTATTCTATATTATAATGAGGGAAATGCTGCTTTATCTGTGACCGGGAACAGATATGACCTCTCAAGGATTAGACTGATAGAAGCTGCCACAAAATCCAACACATGTCCTCCCATCCCCCACCCTCCAGGAGATTAACCACTTGCCCTCCCGCTAATTCACCCCCCTTGATGACCAGGCCATTGTTTGCGATATGGCACTGCGTTACTTTAACAATTGCGTGGTCGTGCAACGTTATACCCCCCAAAAAACCTGACGTGCTTTTTTTTTCCCACGAATAAAGTTTTCTTTTAGTGGTATTTGATCACCTTTGTGGTTTTTATTCTTTGCGCTATAAACAAAAAAAGAGCAACAATTTAAAAAAATATTAACATTTTTACTTTCTGCTGTAAAACATATCCAATAAAAAAATGTAAAAAAATCTAATTTCTTCATCATTTTAGGCCATTATGTATTCTGCTACATATTTTTGGTAAAAAAAAAACAAATCCCAAAAAGCATCTATTGATTGTTTTGCGCAAAAGTTATTGCGTCTACAGACTATGGCGATATTTTTATTTATTTTAAAAAAAAAATTTTTACTAGTAATGGCTGATAGGGTTGAAATAATGACTTAGAGTTCCACTTAAATTGTGTACGTATCAATTGTTCTATTGAAATTGTTTGTGCTCCTTTCTTACCTGTGTACGTATCAATTGTTCTATTTAAATTGTTTGTGCTTTTTCTCTTCTGTGTACGTATCAATCTGTATCTAGATGGAATTTGGAACTGCTGAATAATCATTACATGTTCGCTGATAAGAAACTCTTTGTACCTTAACCTCATTTGGTAATGCCGATAAGATTACTGCTTGTAGAGCTGCCTATAAAAGGCCTTTGAAAGAAGTAAAAGGGTGCAGTTCTCTCTTGCTCCGGACTGTGACACAGACTAATCTGACTCTGTGTCATTATTCTTATAGAAGCAATAATTTGACAAAGCAATATAAACTTAAAGCAACTTATTTAAGAGTTGCCCCTAACATTTTGGCGCCCGAAGAACAGGGACTCACCAAGTTGCTACAAGAGGTGGCTGAGCTACGCTGACGGAACGAAAGGACAGGCATTCCGGGAACCACAGATCAAAAACCTGGCTTTATTTTTCTTATATTCTTATATTCTGTGCTCCCCTGATTTGTGCCTATCCGTTCTGTCAGTTACGGTTCTCCTGGTTTTAAAACACCAGCCTCTGTAGTGGTGAGTCTAGAATTACTGCATATTTTGGTTTATATTGCTGGGATTATTTGTTTATTTGTTGTCTGTCTTGTCTGTCTTGTTGAGAAAGTGAATGAGCCTTGTCAAGGATGGTATGAGTTAGAAGGGGATTGCTGAACTAAGCAACGGAATGCGCCCTTACCTCGCAAGAGGACTTTGGGGGTCTGACGCTTATGCTTAACCTCACATCTAACTCATAAACCATAGACGGGTTGAGAGTATAAGCCCTGTCTGCTCCATAAAGCAGGGATAAGAGTGCATGAGAGGGATCCCAGATACGGGGAGGAAATAAGGTCTCCATAAAGTCCGGAGATCTAGTCGGATACCTGGCCACTTAAAGGAATGCTTGTATATGTTGTAGCCGCATTTTTGTATATGTTGTAGCCGCATTCTGGTTTGTTATTGGGCTAGCATATAAAGTAATTATTTGTTAGTTGGGCTAGCATATAAAGTAATTCGATTTCAGAAATCTCATTCCGGAGAGGTTTTTAGTATTCTAGCACCCTAGGAGGAAGGCAATGAGGAACTAGTGTAACTTAGCTAAGTGTTTTATATTGTACACTAAGTGTCCCACACGCTACCTAGGCAGGACTGTTAGAATGGGCCAGAGGAACACAAAACCCCATCAGGGAATTGTGGCGCACTATACGGTGCCACAGATAATTAAGAACATTTATGGGAAAACCGAAGCACAGGACTTAAAGGATGTCCTTCGTAAATTTAAGGTGAAAGGAGCAGCGGGCTTAGACCTGGATGTATGGAGTGAAATAAAAAGGGACAGACAAGGAGAGGTGTTAGAGAAGCAATGGATGCGTCAGGTTCAATGCTTAATTAAGGTCTCAAATAGAGCGAAAGAAGAGGGGTGGAAATATAATCCAGATTGTGATGGTTGGGATATGAAAGATAGAAGAACAAAAAATGTCGAGGCTCCCAGCTCAGCCATCCCACCCCCATACACTGACGTAGAACGCAAACCACACAAGATATATCCTGTACTTGAGGGGAGAGGATGGGTTTGTCAGGATTGTGGAGCACAAAACCCAGAATGGGCAGTAGAATGTGTGCATTGTGGGGCACAAAAACCTCATCCAGAAACTGTAGCTCCCGTACGCACTGATACACGCATTGTTCAGGTAAACAATCCAGAATTTGGACAAGCAGCCCATCCAAATGCCCCGCCTACTGTCACTCGTAGAATGCAAATAAGGACTTGGGCACCATGGTCGGCAGACACCCTTATGGCATTAATACAGAGCGCCCCAGACCCGGTAGCAAAGCCAGCTGCTTTCTGTAGATTTGTGACACAGTTAATGAATACACATGAAGCGACCTGGCAGGATGGGGAGGATCTATGCAGACACAAAATGACTCTGACCCTGTTTAACCAGTTTATGACAGAAATAGGTCCACACAGACCTGCAGGACAAGTTGATGGGGATGGCAACCTGGAGGCAGGACATGTCAGACATATAGACTCAAGGGCCCCTTTTATTGCTAGATTAGAAGCTTTTTGTCAAGCAAAACAACAGGAGAGGGGGTCCATATCACCCATGAAGCAAATGCCAGGACAGACTGTATCGGAATTTTACTTATCTATGGAAAGTATGATGGCAGATGAGGGATTGGACTTGGCCCTGCCAATCACAATCCGAGCCTTTAATAGACAATTTATGGAGGGATTAATTCCACAGATAAGTGAGAGACTGAAAGCCTGCACACCAGAGTGGAGGGCAACTAGAGATAGAGGGACGTTGTTACAAAAAGCGCAAGGCATAGAGGCGGACTTAGCAGAAACCAAAGGGAGGAAATCTCATGCTATCAACGCACTCGGGGGTTCCCAAGAGCAAGGTAGAGGTTCCTTTCGCAAACCCCTTACCTGTCACTACTGTAACAAGATTGGTCACATCAGACGCAACTGTAGGAAAAGAATAAGGGATGAAGGAGAGGAAGGTGTTGATTCTCCAGTTAATCAGAGAAGGAACCAGCCCAGGGACAACAAAAATAGTCATATCAGGCAGCAGGGAGATGGTCCACGAGCATGACTCGCCCCGGTTTTAGAAAAATCCAAAACAACAATGCTTAAGACAAATATAACGGTTGGTAATAAGAAAATCTCTTGTTTAGTCGATACAGGAGCTTCACGCTCGTTACTTTCTGACTCTGAACTACTCCCTGGCCAAAAATCACCTGACACTTTACTAATAACTGGATATGATGGCATTTTAGCCGACGCCCCGCTTACAAAACCTCTGAAAGTTAAAGTAGGAAACCACATGTTCCTTTCACGCTTTCTGGTATCCAGAGGAGCCCCCACTAATTTGTTAGGAGCTGACATTTTGCAGAAAATAGGAGCTAACATTACCTATCACCCAGATGGCACTGTCACTTTAGCTATAGGGGATAATCAAGAACACATGGAGATGTGTAACCTGATTCAATACCTAGAGGAGGAATCGGAATTGTCCGGCCCACCTCCTTCAGACTTAGATCAGATTTTGTCGTCCCTTCCAGGAGAACTATGGGAGAAACATCCAGCTGATGTTGGACTTTTGCCCATACCTCCAGTTACCCTACAGCTGATTCCAGGAGCAGTGCTTCCCCAACAAAAACAGTATCCACTCAGTGCACCCCAAGAGGCGGCCATTTCTTTTCCGTCCCGCTTGCTGAAGAATGCCAACTTTGGTTCGCTTTTTCAATCAAAAATCGGCAACTAACCTGGACACGCCTACCTCAGGGTATGGCGCATTCACCTACCTTGTATTCGCAAGCATTGCAAATGGTGTTGGGAGAATGGGTACCACCAGATTCCTGTGTATTGTTACAATATGTGGATGATTTATTGTTATGCTGCCCTGACAAGGAAACTTGTTTGGCCACCACCCTTAATTTGTTGTGATTTTTGGCAGAAAAAGGTTGCAAGGTTAATAAGAAAAAGTTGCAAGTGTGTCAGGAAAAAGTTATCTTTTTGGGACATTGTATATCACAGGGTACGAGACATCTCACTGAGGAGAGGGTTCAAGTGATAAAGGGAATGTTACCCCCACGGAATTTCAAACAATTGCGTATGTTTTTAGGTATCGTGTCATATTGTAGACAGTGGATACCACATGCTAGCACTTTGATGCAGCCATTATACGATTGTTTGAAAATTGTACCGTATATGCTTACAGAAGTAGCTTATGAATCGTTTATCACTTTGAAAAAGTTGTTGATTTCTGCCCTGGCTATTGGTATACCAGATTACACCAAGATATTTAATCTGTACATTGCTGAGATCACTGGACACGCCAGGGGTGTTCTGACACAGGCACATGTAAAACAAAGACCAGTCGCTTACTTTTCAGCAGCATTAGATCCAGTATCTAGAGGTTCACCGTCTTGTGTACGGGCGGTAGCTGCAGTGTCAATTATCATAGATAAGTCATCAGAGATTGTTCTAGACAATCCAGTCGTAGTGCATACCACACATGACATACATGCAATCTTGTCTCAGGTACAGCCCAAACACATTTCAATGGCTAGGCAATTAAGGTTACAGTGTACTTTACTCTTACCTTCAAATGTCACTTTTCAGCGCTGTACAACCTTAAATTTGGCCACCTTTTTGCCTCTTCAGTCACCAGATTTGGCAAGGGGGAATGATAGTGCTAATAGTACTAGTGAGAAAAGAAATGAGGACACTGACACTCTTTTGTTTAAAGAAGTAGATGAACACGATTGTTTTCAGCTCATGGAACAGGAGACAATGGGATTCCCACATGTTACAGATACACCGATTTTAAATGCTGAGCACACTTTGTACATAGATGGCAGCAGGTTTGCTGATGACAAAGGTAAATATCACACAGGGTATGCTGTAGTGACTGATACCCGGGTGATTGAAGCACAGCCCTTACCAGCCCACATGTCAGCACAGGAAGCAGAATTAAAAGCTTTAGAACAAGCCCTAGAATACTTAAAAGGACGAGAAGGGAATATTTACACTGACTCTGCCTACGCTTATGGTGTAGCGCACGATTATGGCCACATATGGAGGGCTAGAGGTTATCTGACAGCAGCAGGTACACCTGTAAAACATGGAGAAGGGATTAAGAGAGTCCTGAACAATCTTCAAAAGGTTAAACGAGTGGCCATCATGAAGATAGCGGCACACACGAGCGCAAAAACAATTGAGGCAAAAGGAAATGCATTTGCAGATTTGACTGCAAAACAGGCAGCTCTAGGGGAAGGAAGCCCTGAGACCTTAGCAGCGGTAGAGGTGAGTATCCCAGAACCAACATGGCAGCAGCTGAGTAAATTACAGGAGCAAGCAGGGGAGAGCGAGAAAGATAAGTGGGTCAGGATGGGAGCAGCACCAGACCTTGACAATGTATGGAGGGAAGGAGGCAAAATATGCCTACCTGCCTCTCTGTACCCAGCAATGGCAGCGGCAGTTCACCTACCCACACACGTCAGTTCCAATTCCATGTATAGGATTGTGAACCAAGGATGGCTCGCCCCTGGATTCAGTAGCACTGCAAGAAACTACTGTGCAGCCTGCCAAATCTGTCTCCTGTATAACCCAGGACAGAAAGTGAAAACCCCACGAAAACACCAGGTCCGGGCCCAATACCCCTTCCAGAGACTGCAAATTGATTACATACAAATGCCTAAGAGCGGCCCCTTTGAATTTGTCCTCATGTGTATCGATTTATTCTCAGGTTGGCCCGAAAGTTATCCAGTAAAATCGGCTACAGCTAAAGCCACAGCTAAGAAACTGATCACTGAGTTAATACCTAGGTTTGGTCTTCCTGAAACCATAGAATCAGATAGGGGGACACACTTTACAGGAGAAATCATGCAGAACGTGATGACCATGTTAGGGGTTCAACAAAGTTTTCACACCGCTTACCACCCACAGAGTTCAGGATCAGTGGAGAGAGTAAATGGGACAATAAAGCTAAAAATACAAAAAGCCATGCAAGAGTTAAACAAGCCTTGTCCAGAATGCCTGCCTCTGGCTTTATTCTCTATAAGGTACACTCCAACAGGAAAAACAGGATTATCCCCATACGAAATACTTTTTGGGAATGCACCTAGATTAGGTTTATACTTTCCACAGAGTATGCAATTGCAATGTGATAGTTTGACTGCATATGTGATACAATTACAACAACGTCTAACTAAGATCCACAAAAGTGTGTATTCTTCTCTTCCAGACCCTAATTCAATAACAGGTACACATACGCTGCTACCAGGGGATTATGTATATGTAAAGAAACACACCAGAAAGACATTGGAACCCAGGTTTGAAGGTCCTTACCAAGTACTCTTGACCACAGCCACCTCAGTAAAGCTGGAAGAAAAACCTACCTGGATACACACATCACTTTGCAAGAAACAACCCGAGAAAACAACATGATGAAATATCTACTTACATATTTTTTGTTGAAGATTGTTGTTTTACAAATATATGCATGGACTCCTGGTATTAATGTACTTGAAGTAGAGGAAACAACAACTTTCGAATGGGCTATAGATGATCCTAAAGTAGCAAATGATTCAGGATATGAGATGAATAAGGATTATAATGTAGGTAATTAACACTAGAACATACCCTACAGAATAACCTTGTATCCGCAATTATTGACAAAGGTAGACTAGTACATCTTTCCTCACAGATACAACAGGATACTGCACCACATTGGTGGGATATATTTAGTGGAATGTCCTCTACAGCAACCAATACCTTTCACTGGTTGTTAAGTCCAATGGTAATTATTATTCTAATATTAATATCACTTACAATCACAAATATATGTGTATACAGGAAAATAAATAGGAAAATTGGGAGAATAGACAGGGCATACCGATAAATGTGTATTGACATCACCCTACTCCTATAAAATTCCTCTTCTTGAATTTTAAGATGTCGGTAATACCTAGGGGGATGGGTTCTACCCCTCTGACAACTCGCGGTCAGGGAAAAGACTCTGGGGAAAAACTGACTAGAACTTATTCATGAGGACCCAGGGGGAGGGAGAGGATGATGTCAAAGGGGGAAATTGATAGGGTTGAAATAATGACTTAGAGTTCCACTTAAATTGTGTACGTATCAATTGTTCTATTTAAATTGTTTGTGCTCCTTTCTTACCTGTGTACGTATCAATTGTTCTATTTAAATTGTTTGTGCTTTTTCTCTTCTGTGTACGTATCAATCTGTATCTAGATGGAATTTGGAACTGCTGAATAATCATTACATGTTCGCTGATAAGAAACTCTTTGTACCTTAACCTCATTTGGTAATGCCGATAAGATTACTGCTTGTAGAGCTGCCTATAAAAGGCCTTTGAAAGAAGTAAAAGGGTGCAGTTCTCTCTTGCTCCGGACTGTGACACAGACTAATCTGACTCCGTGTCATTATTCTTATAGAAGCAATAATTTGACAAAGCAATATAAACTTAAAGCAACTTATTTAAGAGTTGCCCCTAACATGATAACATGGTGATTAACGACTTATAGTGGGAGTGCGATATTGCGGCGGACATTCTGACATCAACTGACAGTTTTAACACTTTTTGGGGACCAGTGATACTAATACAGTCACTAAACTAATCACACTGGCTGGGAAGGGGTTAAACATCTTTAACCACTTAAAGCGGGGGTTCACCCACACAGCTAAAAAAAAAAAAATATTAAAAGCCAGCACCTACAAATACTGCAGCTGCTGACTTTTAATACATGGCCACTTACCTGTCCCAGGGTCCAGCGATGTCGGCAGGGGACGCCGAGAACCCACTCGGTTCTCGGCAGCTGCCGCCGCCATCCTAGGTGAGGAAATCAGGAAGTGAAGCGTTGCGGCTTCACTTCCCGGTTCCCTACTGCGCATGCGCGAGTCGCGCTGCGCGACCCTAGTGGTCCCCGCTCTCTCCTGGGAGCTGTGTGTTCCCAGCAGACAGCACGGTGGGGACGGGAAGAGGCATAGACACCCATGGGAGTCTATGCCGGAAGTGGGTGCAATTACCTGTCTTAGACAGGTATCTGCACCCCCCTCCCCCCTGAAAGGTTCCAAATGTGACACCAGAGGGGGGGAGGGTTCCGAAAAGCGGAAGTTCCATTTTTGTGTGGAACTCCGCTTTAAGGACCGAGCCTCTTTCTGAGGTTTGTTGTTTACAAGTTAAAAACTGTTTTTTTTTTGCTACAAAATTACTTAGAACCCCCAAACATTATACATTTTTTCCCAACACCCTAGAGAATAAAATGGCGGTCGTTGCAATACTTTCTGTCACACCGTATTTGCTCAGCGGTCTTACAAGAGCACTTTTTTTTGAAAAAAATACACTTTTTTGAATTAAAAAATAAGACAACAGTAAAGTTAGCCCAATTTTTTTTATATTGTGAAAGATAATGTTACGCGGAGTAAATTGATACCCAACATGTCATGCTTCAAAATTGCGCCCGCTCGTGGAATGACGACAAACTTTTATCGTTAAAAATCTCCATAGGGGACGTTTAAAAAATTCTACAGTTTGCATGTTTTGAGTTACAGAGGAGGTCTAGGGCTAGAATTATTGCTCTCGCTCTAACGATCGCGGTGATACCTCACATGTGTGGTTTGAACACCGTTTTTATATGCGGGCGCTACACACGTAGGCATTCGCTTCTGCGCGCGAGCTCATCTGGACGGGGCACATTTAAAAAAAAAAAAAAATTTCTTATTTATTTTACCTTTTATTTTTACACTTTTTTTTTCTAAATTGTGACACTTTTATTCTTATTACAAGGAATGTAAACATCCCTTGTAATAGAAAAGAAGCATGACAGGTCCTCTTAAATATGAGATCTGGAGGGTCAAAAAGACCTCAGATCTCATATTTACACTAAACTGCAATAAAAAAAAGTCCCTTTAAGAGTTATTTTTGACGTGGCTTCCGCCCTGCAATGATATGGAGATGGGTGGGGACCATCTTCCCCTCACTCGTCTCCATGTCAGGCTAGGGAAAGGATTCGATCGCCTCCCGCTGGGGAGCAAAAATGTATCTAGGTACCCAAGCGCTGCTATGTGTAGTGATAATGTGTAAATGGTAATAACAATGTTCAGTATATATGGGGGAAGGGAACAGCTGCAACCATTCAATAGCGATCTCACACTAAATAACATTTCTTAATCAAAAATAATGGTGCGCTAATCCAATAAGTGAACAAAATAATAAATAAAAGAATAAATTAGCGATATGCTTATGTAGCACAGATAAATACAATTCTTACCAAGGTGTTCAACATTACTGATAACATATATTGTGATAAAACATAACACACATATGCAAAACTTTGTGAAAAAAAAAAAAAGTATAAAAAATGTTATAAAGTAATACCTTGGATTATGGGTATAATTTGTTTCAGAAGAATGCTTGTAATCCAAAGCACTCTTATATCAAAGCGAGTTTTTAGGAATCAATAGAATCTCAAGCCACCGCATGTGGTCAGAGGTGGGGGGCACCGGAGACACTCTGAGATGCTGCACACCCCAGAGGCTTGAACCCTGCTCGTTTTGCATGACAACGCTCGCAAATCGAGTCAGGATTTAAAAGAAAAAAAAAAGATCATATTGTGAAACGCTCGTAAACCACGTTACTCGAAATCCGAGGTTTTACTGTAGTCCAAATATAGTAATATTGCAGTGACTTCTGTGATAAATCCACTCCAAATACGTGCCAATTCAGTGGGAAGTAATCTGAAAGACTGCCACCACCACCTTTAGATGTAATCCCTGCTCACCTCATAAGAGGCATCCAAAGGTCAAAATCAAGCCTGGGTAGACATGTGCGATTAGTTTTGTACAAATCGAAAATCCGTACGAATTTTCTTAAATTCGTACATTCGGGAGGATCCGAAATATGAATTGCTATGCTTCCTGAATTTTGTACGAAATTTCGTGCATGAATTTCGGATCCAAATTCCGTTTACAACGGAAACGTGACTGGTGTTTTGTTGACCAATCAGAGGTTTTCTCCTGCTGCTGAGTGAGGGTCGGGAAAATGACCTTTTTTAATATGGGAGTGGGAGACTGGTACTGGTAGTCGATGGGAGATTCAGAATCGGGACAAAATAAGAATGTTCGTTAATTACACTCCAAAGACATGCTGGTAGGTTAAATGGATCCTGTCTAAATTGACCCTAGTATGTATGAATGTGAGTTAGGGACCTTAGATTGTAAGCTCCTTGAGGGTAGGGACTGATGTGAATGTATAATGTATATGTAAAAGCGCTGCGTAAATTGACGGCGCTATATAAGTACCTGAAATAAATAAATAAAATTACGATTATTCGTTATGATGAAGTTAAAAAACCCCAGGAAGTCAGCACAGCACAGGGATGGTGGGAGCCCCTCATAATGATAAATTCATCATAACGAACATTCGTAATTGTTACGAAAAGTTAACGAGCCTAATGAAAATTCGTATTTCGTACAAATCCAAATTGAATTTCGGACACGAATGACGAAATACGAATTAATTCTAATACGAGACGGAACGGAGCGAAACTAATTTATTGACGGCGCAGAAGGGACAACCAGCCATGTCCTGGATCTCTGTACCTCTCTCTCCAGACCCCCCCTGAGGATCACCTCACTATGCCGCTCAAAATGAATAGGAGAAATTCATAGTGCCACACCGCTTGGTATGAATGCAGCTTATTTGAACAATACATTGGCACCCAGATTGCATTTGGTAAACATGTGCGGAACACATTTTTTCCAGCACTACAATCTGGTGTGAACCAGCGGCCCTCACACATACACACACATAGAGCTTCTTTACTCTGGCGGATCATTTTTCTCCCAGGGAGGATGAGAGTCATATTTCACCTTCTCACTGCTGGTTTAACCCTGAAAAGCAAACATGGTTGCAGTGTGGCTTTATTTAATTAACCACTTCCATATCGGGCATTTTCACCCCCTTCCTGCCCAGGCCAATTTTTCAGCTTTCAACACTGTCGCACTGTAAATGAGAATTGTGCGGTCATGCGACGTTGTACCCAAATTAATTTTGATCATTCCCCCCCCCCCACAAATAGAGCTTTCTTTTGGTGGTATTTAATCACATCTGCGGTTTTTATTTTTTGCGCTATAAACAAAAAAAAGAGCGTCAATTTCGAAAGAAAAAAACACAATATTTATTACTTTTTGCTATAATAAATATCCCAATTTTTTTTTAAAACAAAATTATTTTTTTCCTCAGTTTAGGCTGATATGTATTCTTCTACATATTTTTGGTAAAAAAAAAAAAATCGCAATAAGCGTATATTGATTGGATTGCGCAAAAGTTATAGCGTCTACAAAATAGGGGATAGATTTATGGCATTTTTATTTTTTTTTTTTCTTTACTAGTAATGGCGGCGATCAGTGATTTTTATCGTGACTGCGATATTGCGGCAGACACATCGGACACTTTTGAAACTATTTTGGGACCAGTGACATTTATACAGTGATCAGTGCTATAAAAATGCATTGATTACTTATAAATGTGACTGGCAGGGAAGGGGTTAACACTAGGGGGCGATCAAGGGGTTAACTGTGTGTCCTAGGGAGTGATTCTAACTGTAGGGGGAGGGGACTCACAAGGGGAGGAGACAGATCGGTGTTTATCTGTAATGGGAACACACGGATCAGTCTCCTCTCACCTGACAGGAGGTGGATCTGTGTGTTTACACACACAGATCCATGTCCCTGCTCTGTGACGAGCAATCGCGGGTGTCCGGCGGACATCGCGGCCGCCGGGCACGCGCATGGGGTCCCAAGTGATGCGGCGGGCGCATGCTCGCTCTCCATGATGCAGGAAATCTCAGGACGTCATATGACGCCCGCCAGAGGGACGAAGGGTTCCTGCAGGCATCATATTACTATACAGCCGTAAGGAAGTGGTTAAATGAGTCAAGTATGGCAGCATTCATCAGCGATAGGAGGTATAATTTGCGTTGTGGCCACAGCATGTGTAGAAGCTCCTCCTGCTGCTGTGTAGACATTTGGGATTACTTAAAAACAAGAAAAATAGTGCGCTACCAATAAATAAATAATCACACCCCCCAAAAAAAGCAGCAGTTAAACAGTGAGATGTGCACCAAAATGTCAAAAGAAAAAGAAATAACCGCGCTAAAATATATGAATAGGCCTTAAGGAATGATCCAAGAACCATGTCACAAGGACTCCTATTAGGAACTTCATATATATATGTAAACCATTGCGATAATCAAAAAACCAAAATCAAAAACAGGTAGGTCCATGCACATAACTGTGAATCAACCAGTGATGTCCATATGAAATAAATGAAATAAATGGTATAATAAATCGGAATCAGTCCCAGAGGAAAGCCCATGGATGGACACATCAAGACTCAGTGGTAAAGATGAAAAGGACACCACACTCAGTGATCCGCCACCACACAGATATTGCGCTTACCACAAAGCAAGCATGGGAAGTCCAGCTGGTGTACCTTAACTGCATACAGCGTGGCTAAGATGATTAGCAAACAACCCGAACACTCGTCTCACAGGCATGTAAACAAAAGAAAACTGACCATAGCATAGTTGCCAACATTGAAAAAAAAATATGTGGGACACTTTTTTGGCTGTAGGCGGAGCCGTACAATAATTAGGGGGCGGGGTATTTGTTTGTAGGCATGGCTTAGCCAAAAAACCCATAAGTGCGGCACGCGAAGCGTGCCGCGCCGAGAAATGGGTGTGGCTTACGTGAAAAGTGGGCGTGGTTTATGTGAAAAGTGAGCGTGGCTTACGTGAAAGTGGACGTGGCTCAAATGGGCGTGGCTCAAGAGGGTGTGGTTAGAGTCTGAGATGAATGAGGGATGGAGAGGGAAAGGGGGAGAAGGAAAGGGGGAGAGGGGAATGAAGGGACAGCAGCCCCAGATCCTACACAATAGAAATATGTGTATTCTAGAAAGTTTAACAATCAGCAGATAAAGATACTCCAAACGCCTGGTGTTAACGCTTCAATCATCCCTGAACCATGGTTGTTATAGTGTCAGGATGATTGAAGCGCATTATTTCTATTATTACATTGTAATATAAAAATTAAATCATTCAACTCACCATAATGCCGAATCAGTGGGATCCCTGAGCGTGTCACCAGCCACGTCGCCTGCCACCAACAGTCTGTCCTTGCATCAGGTGCCCCCGCCAGAGTCTGTCCTTGCATCAGGTGCCCCCGGCAGAGTCTGTCCTTGCATCAGGTGCCCCCGGCAGAGTCTGTCCTTGCATCAGGTGCCCCCGCCAGAGTCTGTCCTTGCATCAGGTGCCCCCGCCAGAGTCTGTCCTTGCATCAGGTGCCCCCGCCAGAGTCTGTCCTTGCATCAGGTGCCCCCGCCAGAGTCTGTCCTTGCATCAGGTGCCACCAGCAGAGTCCGTCCTTGCATCAGGTGCCCCCGCCAGAGTCCGTCCTTGCATCAGGTGCCCCCGCCAGAGTCTGTCCTTGCATCAGGTGCCCCCGCCAGAGTCTGTATAGACCTCCTCAGTGCAGACCCCCTCCATCAGTGCAGATCCCCTCCATCAGTGCAGACCCCCCCTCAGTGCAGCCCCCCCTCTATTATTGCAGCCCCCCTCAGTGCAGCCCCCCCTCTATTATTGCAGCCCCCCTCAGTGCAGCCCCCCCTCTATTAGTGCAGCCCCCCCTCTATTAGTGCAGATCCCCTCTATTCATGCAACCCCCCTCAGTGCAGCCCCCCCCTCGGTTAGTGCAGCCCCCCCTTCAGTTAGTGCAGCCCCCTCCTCAGTGCAGCCCCCCCTCAGTTAGTGCAGCCCCCCTCAGTTAGTGCAGCCCCCCCTGTTAGTGCAGCCCCCCTCAATGCAGCCCGGCCCCCGCTCAGTGCAGGAGCGGCCGGTGTTCTGCCGAGAAAGTTTCACTCAGTAATGGAGGACCCCCTGTACTGCGCAGGCGCAGCGCTTGCGCAGTACGGGGCTGGGAGCTTTCAGCAAGACACGGCGATGACGCTGTGTCTTCTGCTAGCTTCAGTGGAGAGGGGAGGGGCTGTGCAGCTAAAGAAGGCGCTTCATTGGCTGCACGGATTGAGCCCCCTTCCCCTCTCCACTGAACACTAGAGGAAGAGAGAGCGGCGGCGCCGGCCGCCATTTTGCTGGAGCCCGCTGCTCCAAAAAAAAACAAAAAACAACATTCCCGATTTTCCTTATGGAAAATCCCGATTTGGGACACTCTCCAATCGGGACGAGGGTCCCAAAATCGGGATTGTCCCGGGAAAATCAGGACTGTTGGCAACTATGCCATAGTGTAATACTGGCAGGATAATTTAATAAAAAAGGTAGAAAACTTACATAGGTAGATTAAAATCAACAAAAATAACCGGCCGGCATGCGAGCACCCGTCCACACTAGGATGGCAATGACGTCAGAGCGTCAACCTCCCGACGTACATTTCACCACAATTGGCGTCGTCTGAGGAACGGGCGACGCTCTGAGTCATCGCCTTAAATAAAGTACAAAAAAACCATGCCTCGTTCTGAAATCTCAACAGTGGAAGAGAAACTAGCCACTCAAATCGCAGCTCGTGTTTAGAAAAGGGAGAAAAAGAAAACAGAACCGAATCTCATATTAAAAAAATGTTTAATTTAAAATGATGAGTTGTGAAACAAATAATTAGAATTATGTGCAATCTAGAAACCCTACATGTAACGAAGGGTCAGACTGGCTCAGTACTTTTTAAGACTGATAAGCAAATGGAGTATGAACCTAAACACTAGGCCATCTTGTGGTGATAAAAGAGATGGCAGTAAAAGTGAAAGAAACAAAATAAATTACCTCAAACATTAATTAGAACAGCCTACATGAATTAAAACTAAAACATGACCAATACCATGTTGATATATAATAACCAAAAGGCAGGAACGTCTCATGGTGTGTAATGATAATGAGACCTATACTCCACAAAAAATTAAATAGGTGAAATGAATCAGATGTGCTGAACTTAGCCTGAACAAGGCAAAAAATTGGTTAATATTAAACATTATACCAAAATATAGATCTCAAAGAATCACAAAAATAAGAAAATAAAAATTGTGTGTATAGAACTAAAAAGAGGACAAAAAGGACAAAAAAAGGGCAAAAAAAGGGGAGGAGGAAAAATAAAATATTCCATGAGCACTGAGATGTCACATCGAGTTCACAATGACACTCCTTATTAAGCATTATCAATGAAAGCATTTAGGTCTACTTCCACATTCAACCCGAATGGTGTGTAACATTTGATTCTAAAAATCCATGCCATTTCTAGGCGAGAGATCCCTCGCACCAGAGATCCACCTCTCCAGGGGCGCATATATTTATCAATGCCTAGGAAAACAGTTTTATTTGGATTTTTATTGTGAACTTCCAAATAGTGCCTGGACACAGGGTGTTTGGGGAAACCATTGAGGATATTAGTCACGTGCTCATTTAATCTGACTCTGAGGGGGTGCTTAGTCCTGCCCACATACTGAAGCCCACAAGGACATTGGAGCAGGTAAACAACCCCCTCAGTAGAGCATGTGATAAACGGTCTGATGGCAAACTCTCCTTGGGTGCTAGAAGACCTAAATTTTAGGGTTCTCCTATGTGTGCAACCGCTTAGTGAACATACCCTGCATCTCATGCATTGATAAAATCCGGAGAGATCATTAAAAAAACTACTTTTAATGGTGGGAGGGTCAATGATGTTATTGGCAATGGTGCCCCTTAAAGAGGGTACACCTCTATAAACAACTTGAGGTTTAGCAGGGAGGAAAGTGTTAAGGGTGGCATCATTGGTAAGGATGTGCCAATGCCTGTTGATCATATTTCTCACTGATCTATGGTGAATAGAATAGGTCATAATAAACGGAATGGAGGGTGTCCCACTGTCTTTAGATGTTCTCTCTTTGAGTAAATCTTTCCTGTCCATAGCCAACACTTCCTTCAAGGTATTAGCAAGAGGTGTGTATGAATACCCTTTCTCTAAAAATCGTTTTGTCAGTATGTCCGCCTGTGAAAGGAACTCACCAGTATCTGAGCAATTCCGCCTCAAGTGCACATACTGACTTTTGGGCACCGACCGAATCCAAGCTTCATGATGACAGCTATTGGTGGGAATATATGAATTACGGTCGGTGCCCTTAAAGTAAGTAGCAGTAGTGAACCGACCACCCTCTACTCTAATGGCCAGGTCCAGGAAACTGATCTCCTGTTGACCGGCCTCATAGTTGAGAGAAATACCCCTTGTATTGATATTCAACTCACCCAGGAATGAGTCTAGATCAGCCCTCTCACCATCCCAAAGGAGGAGGATGTCGTCTATGTATCTAGCCCACAAGACTATCTGAGGTCTGTGTTGAGCATAGATGACACCCTCCTCCCAGAGGGCCATGAAGAGGTTCGCCAAACTGGGGGCATACTTAGCCCCCATGGCGACCCCTCTGTCTTGTTTGTAAAATTGGCCTCCAAACCAAAAGTAACTGCGAGATGCAGCAAAATGAAGCAGTTCAAGAATGAAAGAGACTTGCTCCTCTGGGAGGTTGGAGTCACGCCTCAAAAAATATTCTACTGCGAAGAGGCCAAGACTGTGTGGTATGACAGTATAAAGAGACGTGACGTGGAAGATAATAAATCACTGGCATCCTCGGCGCCCTAGGTATTAGGTAGGACTTCTCCTTTTTGTTAAGGATGCCTAGTTCGAACCCTCTTTGAACAAGAACTTCCAATTCTTTTTTATACTTAATTTTGGGGTCAGAGGGAAGAAGAGTATATGTATCAGCATCACCCAATATCCTATGCATTTCTACTAAGTAGTCTTTTTTGTCTAAAATTATAATGCCACCCCCTTTGTCGGCGGGCCTAATGACTAGATTTTTATTTTCACATAAGTCCAGACCTGCCACGAAATCCCTATCTATTTTCACCTTATTGATAGGCATTTTATCTAAGTCACTAAGTACTATATCCTTAAAAACTTTAAGAGAGGGGGCCAAGGCCCCAGGAGGGTTAAATAAAGAGGCGTTTGTAAGTCCTGTGTGTCTATAACTGTTAGATGGAATATTATTACCCTGAATGGGATTGGATACCATATACCGCTTAATGCTGAGTTCCTGTATGAACTTATGAAGATCAATATAGGTCTCAAATTTATTCAACCTGTGTGGGGGAGCAAATTTCAGACCTTTACTCAGCACCAATTTTTCTGAGTCAGTTAGGACAACAGTACTTAAATTGAATATTCCATCTTCGGTTATGACTTTTTTCTTTTTTGATCATACCCTTCTCCCTCCTCTGGTCCCTCTTTTGGATCTATGGGCCTTTTTATGCCCTGGGTAGATTTGTGAAAACCCCAATGTTGGATCAGATTGGAAGGACCAGGGCTGGCCGAATCCTTACAAATGCCAAGCCCGGAATGTGGTAATGAATTGGATATACCAGGCACCCCTCTGGGGTCAAGACTTTCAATGGGGCCCTTCAATGGGTAGAAAATATTGTGAGTGCTCACATTATATTCTGGTACTTCCCTCCTACCCAATGTTCCATAGTTATCAAAATGACGATATTCTATTCCTTGCCTATCGGGGTAATCAGACCTGTATCCCGTGTGGGAATCATATCCATGATGGTAATTGGTCCCATTATGTGGGTCACGGAGGAAAGGCAAAACCCCACCATTATTATACTGATAGTATTGCCGCTCTTGGGCTATTTGGGGGGGTGGATAATTATAAGTGTTCGCCCCATTCTCATGGCCTCTACCTCTCCCACGGCTGGAGGGGCCTCCCACCCCTCTGCCACATCGTGGGGGCAAAGGTGTATAATTAGAAGGACCCCCACCTCTACCTGCCTCTCCATGCCTAAAGGGGGATTGGTGGGGACTGATTCCGATTTATTATACCATTTATTTCATTTATTTCATATGGACATCACTGGTTGATTCACAGTTATGTGCATGGACCTACCTGTTTTTGATTTTGTTTTTTTTATTATCGCAATGGTTTACATATATATTTGAAGTTCCTAATAGGAGTCCTTGT
Organism: Aquarana catesbeiana; assembly: GCF_042186555.1. Taxonomy (NCBI): domain Eukaryota; kingdom Metazoa; phylum Chordata; class Amphibia; order Anura; family Ranidae; genus Aquarana; species Aquarana catesbeiana. The sequence continues at coordinate 234,148,606 of NC_133336.1, forward strand.
GACATGGTTCTTGGATCATTCCTTAAGGCCTATTCATATATTTTAGCACGGTTATTTCTTTTTCTTTTGACATTTGGGATTACTTACTAATTGACTTTTGTACAAAAGTTTGTTATTCGGACATTTGGATATAAACGAATATCCAAGTCACAACGGTAACGAATGACAACTAATCCGAAAAAAATAGTAAAACTAAATTTTCGTATCCATTAGTTCATGTGGATGTGATAATAAAAAATCCCTGAATGGGGAAATGAATTTGATTTTCAAATTTCTTCGATATTTTGGATAACCAATGGATCTGAGTTTTGTTCCCTTTGGATGCACATGGCACCAATCAAATGGTAATTAAAGTGGAGTTCCACTCCTAAAATTATTTTTGCATTATTCAGCTGCATTAAAAACAATTAATAACATTTGGAAAAAAAAAATATTTTTTTACTCAATTTTCATGACTGTTGCTAGGGGTCCCTCATAATCTGCCTCTTCCTCTCCCTGGTGCCTGACGTCATTTCCCTCGGCTCCCGTGCTCGCTAGTGCTCCTGGGAGAAGCTTGTCATTTCCCAGGAGTCGGTGGGGAGCGCCTAGGGCTTTGTTGCCATCACAATGGGGGCGGGCACTTCCGATGACGCCACCCGTTGTGATGGCAACGCCAGCAGTGTACGGCACTGCGCCGTAGATACGGCGCATGCGCGAGAACGTGCAGTACATGCTGGTCGCTCAGCTGCACCAGAGCCCCGGAAGATAGTGCTTGTGAGCTTCACATGCCCACAAGCACTGTGGAAACTGCCAGCAAAGAGGAATATAAGAAATCGGCAATCAAGCGCAGATTGAGCACAGAAAAGTGAGTGCTCTAAATAATCGTTTTAATCAAAACATATTAATCCTAAAAAAAAAAAATCTTAACAGTGGGAACTCCGCTTTAACCACTTGCTACCCAGGCCAATTCTGACATTTCTCTCCTAAATGTAAAAAATAATACATTTTTTGCTAGAAAATTACACAGAACCCCCAAACAGTATATATAATTTTTTAGCAGAGACCCTAGAGAATAAAATGGTGGTCGTTGCAACTTATCTCTTTATCTCCCACGGTATTTGCCAGCAATTTTTCAAACACGTTTTTTTTTTTTTTTTTTAAAAAACAGTTTCATGCATTAAAAAAAAAAACAAAAAACAGTAAAGTTAGCCCAATTTTTTTGTATAATGTGAAAGATGATGTTACGTCAAGTAAATAGATACCTAACATGTCACGCTTCAAAATTGCACACGCTCGTGGAATGGCGCCAAACTTCAGTACTTGAAAATCCCCATAGGCGACACTTTAAATTTGTTATGGAAAAGAAGAAAGGTAACAGCGCTCTCTGCAGGGACAACTTAATCAATACACCAGGTCCACTCACAGGTGCCGAGGCTCGATGTGTCCCAGCACACTCCAATGCAACAGTAATAAGGAGAGCCGGCAAAACTGTAATCCTTGAAGTGACGTTTATTGGTACATCAGAGTCACAATAAAACAATAAAGCTGACGCGTTTTGGCAATAGCCTTAGTCGTAGCTCCGACTAAGGCTATTGCCGAAACGCGTCAGTTTATTGTTTTATTGTCACTCTGATGTACCAATAAACGTCACTTCAAGGATTACAGTTTTGCCGGCTCTCCTTATTACTTTAAATTTGTTACTGGTTATGTGTTTTGAGTTACAGAGGAGGTCCAGTGCTAGAATTTTTTCTCTCACTCTAACGTTTGTGGCGATATCTCACATGTGTGGTTTGAACATCGTTTTCATATGTGGGGCGACTCAGGTATGCGTTCGCTTCTGCAAGCGAGTTCGTGGGGACAGAGGCACTTTCAAAAAAAAAAAAAAATATTGTTAATTTTAATTTAATTTTTCTAGTTTGATGCTTTCTTTTTACATTTTTTTTTTATCACTTTTATTTCTATTACAAGGAATGTAAACATCCCTTGTAATAGGAATATGGCATGACAGGTCCTCTTTACAGTGGGATATGGGGTCTAGAAGACCCCACATCTCACCTCTAGGCTGGGCAGCCTGAAAAAAAATAAAAAAAACAATCTCAGCTTCCCAGCCGAGGCGGGCAAAGGCTGAGCGTTTACATAAGACTCCCCCCAGACTAACGAATATAAGAAATTAATTCCGAAGAAATGAAACGAATCCCAAAAATGAACCGGACCAACACAACGAATATGAAGAAACGAAAATACCAACCTAACGGATGGAAACAAAATTTTCCGACATGCACATGTCTACCGCTGTGTTAGGTTAAGTGGACAGTAAAACCACAGCTCAGCCACCTATTTTGGTCGCATGTGTGAGCGAGCTCCTTTGGAACACCAAAGCTTTTCTCCCCTCTGACAATGCCCCCTGCACTCTGTACATTACATTGTAGATTGCATATTGCAAAGCACGCTGTTCCTTTAACCACCTCCGCCCGCGTATAGTAAAATGACGGCGGGATAGATCCTGCCTCGTTCTGGGAAGACGTCATATGACGTCACCCTAGTCTCGCAGCTCTCGTGCGCAGCGGGGCGAACTCGGGGCGCCGATTAGCAGCATCTCCTCGCAGGGGAGACCTGTACAGGTAATCAGTGCCCTGATTATCAGTGCAGCCCCAATGGTGCCCAGCAGTGATGCCAGTCAGTGACCATTAGTAACACCAATCTGTGCCCAGTGATGCCAATTTGTGCCCATCAGTGATGCCAGTCAGTGACCATTAGTAACACCAATCTGTGCCCAGTGATGCCAATTTGTGCCCATCAGTGATGCCAGTCAGTGACCATTAGTAACACCAATCTGTGCCCATCAGAGATGCCAGTCAGTGCCCATCAGTACCTGCTCATCAGTGCCGCCCACCAGTGCTGCCTATTCATGCCACCTACGATTGCTCATAATTGCCGCCTTTCAGTGCCCATCAGTGCCACTTATCAGTGCACATCAGTGCTGCCTATCTGTGCCCATCAGTGCCACATATCAGTGTCACTTATCACTGCCCATCAGTGCAGCATATTAGTGCCTCCTCATAAGTGCCACCCCATCAGTGCCCTTCAGTGCTGACTCATCAATGCCCGTTAGTACAGCCTATCAGTGCCCAGCAGTGATGCCAGTCAATGACCTTCAGTGACACCAATCTGTGCCCAGTGATGCCAATTTGTGCCCATCAGTGATGCCAATCAGTGCCCATCAGTACCTGCTCATTAGTGCCACCCATCAGTGCCGCCTATTCATGCCACCTGATTGCTCATAATTTCCACCTATCAGTGCACATCAGTACTCTGTATCTGTGCCCATCAGTGCCACATATCAGTGTCACTCATCACTGCCCATCAGTGCGGCATATTAGTGCCTCCTCATAAGTGCCACCCCATCAGTGCCCTTCAGTGCTGACTCATCAATGCCCGTTAATGCAGCCTATCAGTGCCCAACAGTGATGCCAGTCAGTGACCTTCAGTGACACCAATCTGTGCCCAGTGATGCCAATTTGTGCCCATCAGTGATGCCAATCAGTGCCCATCAGTGCCGCCTATTCATGCCACCTACTGTATGATTGCTCATAAGTGCCGCCTATCAGTGCCCATCAGTGCCACATATCAATGTCACTTATCAATGCCCATTAGTGCTGCCTATCAGTGCCACATATCAGTGTCACTTATCAATGCCCATCAGTGCTGCATCATTAGCGCACAACAGTGAAAGAGAAAAATTACTTATTTACAAAATGTTCTGATAGAAACTAATAAAAAAATTTATTTTCAAACTTTTTGGTCTTTTTTTTAGCAAAAAAAAAAGTGGTGATTAACCACTTGCCGACCAGCTGCCGTCATTATACTGTGGCAGGTCGGCGCGTTCCCCCGAATCGTTGTAGCTGTACGTTGGCCCTTTAAACAGCTCTAGCAGACACGCACACGCCACCCCCGCTGCACGGCGGGGGACCCGATGCGCGTTGACGGCGGCTGCGATGTGGGCACTAGAGCCATAATGGGGATGTGTGTGTCTGAAAACACATACATCCCAATTCTGTCAGGGGAGGAGAGACAGACTGTCTGTTCCTTCTAGTTAGAAACAGCGATATGTCAGCTCCTCTAGTCAGTCCCACACCCCCCCCACAGTTAGAAACACACATGAGGGAACACAGTTAACCCCTTGATCGCCCCCTAGTGTTAACCCCTTCCTTGCCAGTGACATTTACACAGTAATCAGTGCATTTTTATAGCACTGATCGCTGTATAATTGCCAATGGTCCCAAAAATGTCAAAAGTGTCCAATGCAATGTCGCAGTCCTGCTAAAAATCACCGATCACCGCTATTACTAGTAAAAAAAATGATAAAAATGCCATAAATATATTCCCTATTTTGTAGACGTTATAGCTTTTGTGCAAACCATTCAATATACGCTTATTGCGATTTTTTTTTACTAAAAATATGTAGAAGAATACATATCGGCCTAAACTGATGACGTTTTTTACATTTTTTAGGGGATATTTATTATGGCAAAAAGTATAAAATATTGTTTTTTTTTTTAATTCTCGTTTATTTTTTTATTTATAGCGCAAAAAATAAAAGCCGCAGAGGTGATCAAATACCACCAAAAGAAAGCTCTATTTGTGGGAAATAAAAGGACATCAATTTTATTTGGGTACAGCGTCTCACAAACGCGCAATTGTCAGTTAAAGCAACGCAGTGCCATGTGACAAAAAATGGCCTGGTCATTAAGGGGGGAAATTCTTCCGGTCCTTAAAGGGATTGTAAAGGTTCGTATGTTTTTCACCTTAACTACTTCAGCCCCGGAAGATTTTACCCCCTTCCTGACCAGAGCACTTTTTGCGATTCGGCACTGCGTCGCTTTAACTGACAATTGCGCAGTCGTGTGACGTTGCACCCAAACAAAATTGACGTCCTTTTTTTCCCCACAAATAGAGCTTTCTTTTGGTGGTATTTCATCACCTCTGCGGTTTTTATTTTTTGCGCTATAAACAAAAAAAGAGCAACAATTTTGAAAAAAAACTCAATATTTTTAACCTTTTGCTATAATAAATATCCCCCAAAAATATATAAAAAAACAATTTTTTCCTCAGTTTAGGCCGATATGTATTCTTCTACATATTTTTGTTAAAAAAAATAGCCATAAGTGTATATTGATTGGTTTACGTCTACAAAATAGGGGATAGTTTTATGGCATTTTTATTTTTAATTTTTTTTTAATTAGTAATGGCGGTGATCTGGGATTTTTATCGTGACTGCGACATTATGGCGGACACATCGGACACTTTTGACACTATTTTGGGACCATTGGCATTTATACAGCGATCAGAGCTATAAAAATTCACTGATTACTGTATAAATGACACTGGCAGGGAAGGGGTTAAACACTAGGGGGCGATCTAGGAGTTAAGTGTGTCCTAGGGGGTGATTCTAACTGTGGGGGGATGGGCTACAACACACATGACAGCGATTACTGCTCCTGATGACAGGGAGCAGTGATCTCTGTCCTGTCACTAGGCAGAAGGGGGAAATGCCTTGTTTACAAAGGCATCTCCCCGTTCTACCTGTCTGTGACATTGCAGGCACCCGGCGGACATCAAGTCTGCGGGACCCGTGGCAGGCGCGCCTGCAGCACCACTTCTTAAAGGGGACGTACCTGTATGCCCTTTTGCCCACCAGTGCCATTCTGCCGACGTATATCGGCGTGCGCTGGTCGGGAAGCGGTTAATGCATCCTATGCATTAAGGTGAAAAAACACCTGGCAGTGACCGACCCCCCCGTTTTACTTACCTGAACCCTCGAACTTGACCCACGGGGACGCGCTGTCTCTGCCCGGGGTTCTGGGCTCTTGATTGGATAGATTGATAGCAGCGCAGCCATTGGCCCCCGCTGCTGTCAATCAAATCCAATGACGCGAGTGCCCGGGGGGCGGGGCCGATTCCTGCATTCGGCCTCTACGGACGCAAATGCTGGACTCGGGAGCGTGCCCGCAAGATCACCCCCTTAGGAGAGCGCTTCTCCTAGGGGGTTAGCAGATGTGGGGAGGAGCCGCAAGAGCCGCCGGGGGACCCCAGAAGACGAGGTTCAGGGCCACTCTGTGCAAAATGAGCTGCACAGTGGAGGTAAGTATGACATGTTTTGTTATTTTTTTTATTTTATTCTTTTATTTTTACGTTTACAATCACTTTAAGTGGTTAAATACCGCCAAAAAAAAGTTCTATTTGTGTGAAAGATTATCGAAAAAATTCATTTGGGTGCAGTTTTGTTTGACCGCGCAATTGTCATTCAAAGTGTGACAGCGCTAAAAGCTGGAAATTGGCCTGGGCAGGAAGGGGGTAAAAGTGCCCGGTATTGAAGCGGTTAAGGATATTTTGGTAATGTAAAAATGAAAATGTAAAAAAGAAACTGAAATAAATATAGGGGGGGATATGGTGCAATGATTTGAAATTATGAATCATCCTGTCTATGTATAGAGAAGTGGAATTCAATTGTATGTAAAAGTGAAAGCATTCGTCGATCTGTAAACTGAAGCTGAAAATAACCGTCCCTGGAGGCTGGGAGAATTCTGGAATGTCGAGACCCTCCCTGCGTCCCTCAGTAGGGATGAGCTTCGTGTTCGAGTCGAACCCATGTTCGACTCGAACATCGGCTGTTCGATCGTTCGCCGAATTGCGAACGTTATGGGCCGTTCGCGCTAAATTCGTGTGGCGCGTCACGGCCCATAATTCACTGCGGCATCGCAGTGCATTGCTGGCTGATGATTGGCCAAGCATGCACTATGACCCGCATGCTTGGCCAATCACAGCGCTGTCAGTAGAGAGAGCTGTAATTGGCCAAAGCCAGGGTGGCTTTGGCCAATTACGGCTCAGGGCATTTAGTACACACCCCACACTATATAAGGCCGCCTGCACGGCGGCCCTGTGTAGTGTGTGTTCCGGTGTGCTGAGAGATAGAGAGAGAGAGAGACAGTGTCATTTGATTTGAGTTAGATAGATTAGGCAGAACAGTCAGTCAGTTAGCTGCACTTACAGTGTATTGTGTATATATATGCATCCCAGGTGTTGCATATATATATATACACTGTATTCAGTTTAGCTAGATCCGTTCCTGTTATCTTCTATCTAGACTATTTACATTTAATGCAGTGCGTCCTGCTCACAGTGTTCAGCTAGATCCGTTCCTGTTAAATTCCTACTGACCGGCAGGCTTGTCTGGTTACAGTATATAAAGCTACCTGAAGAAAATTACAGGTGTTCTATTTGATCCTATTAGTACCACGGTCAGGCAGCTAGACTATTTACATTTAGTACAGTGCGTCCTGCTCACAGTGTTCAGCTAGATCCGTTCCTGTTATCTTCCTACTGACAGGCAGGCTTGTCTGGTTACAGTATATAAAGCTACCTGAAGAAAATTACAGGTGTTCTATTTGATCCTATTAGTACCACGGTCAGGCAGCTAGACTATTTACATTTAGTACAGTGCGTCCTGCTCACAGTGTACAGCTAGATCCGTTCCTGTTATCTTCCTACTGACAGGCAGGCTTGTCTGGTTACAGTATATAAAGCTACCTGAAGAAAATTACAGGTGTTCTATTTGATCCTATTAGTACCACGGTCAGGCAGCTAGACTATTTACATTTAGTACAGTGCGTCCTGCTCACAGTGTTCAGCTAGATCCGTTCCTGTTATCTTCCTACTGACAGGCAGGCTTGTCTGGTTACAGTATATAAAGCTACTTGAAGAAAATTACAGGTGTTCTATCCCAGCTTAGTGCAGCTACAGGCCATTAGTATGTCTGGAAGGCCAAGAAGGAGAGGCAGACAGTCACAAGCCAATAAGAGAGGGCAAGCAGGCTCTGTGTCTAGTGCTGGTCGTGGAGACGGTGCATCCTCATCAGCACGTGGCCATGGGACACGCTTGGCCTTTTTTTCGGCAGCTGGCCATGTTGAGCCGCAACATGCAGAAGACTTGGTCGAGTGGATGACCAAGCCGTCCTCATCCTCCTCATCCTCTCTCACCCATGCCCAGGGTGCTTTGTCTGGCAAAGCAGCGGCCTCTTCCCTCAGCTCAATGTCATCAGTGACTCCTTCCCTAGCTCCACCATGTCCTCATGAGGATTCCCTCGAACTGTTTGACCACAGTGTTGGGTACATGCTCCAGGAGGATGCCCAGCGTTTGGAAGGCTCTGATGACGATACTGAGCTCGATGAAGGCAGTAACATGAGCGCGGACAGAGGGGGTGCCCAAGAAGGACAGCAATCTGGCAGTCATGCTCCCCCTGCTGCAGCATACTGCCAGGTTTGCTCCAGTGATGAGGAGGGAGGGGATGATGAGGTCACTGACTCAACGTGGGTGCCTGATAGGAGAGAGGAGGAGGAGGAGGAGGAGGAGGAGGAGGAGGCGGCAGCACATCACCAACGAGGCAGGATGCCCTCCAGGGGCCAGCCTAAGGGCAACACATTGACTGCATCACACCCCAAAGCTCCACATGTGCAGGGCGCTGCAGTCTCTGCGCGTTATTCAAAAAGTTCTTTGGTGTGGGCCTTTTTTGAGACGAGTGCATCAGATCGCACCGCTGCTATTTGCAACATATGTCTCAAGCGTATCTCGCGTGGCCAAAATATCTCCCGCTTGGGTACCACATGCTTGACCAGACATATGTTGACCTGCCATGCAGTTCGTTGGCAAGCGTATCTAAAAGACCCACACCAAAGAACAAAGAGGATCTCTCCTTGCTCCTCATCAGCTGAGATTTCCAACCCCACTAGACCTTCAGTCCTCTCTGAGACCTGCAGTGAGAGGAATGAAGGTGTAGAATTAGGTGTGTCACAGCCAAGTACTTGTGGGCAATCTGCTTTTGGTACACCGACGTCAGATTGTACCAGGCAAATTTCCCTGCCCCAGCTGCTGCACCGCCGAAAGAAGTTTGCTCCCAGCCATCCACATGCCCAGCGGTTGAATGCTAGCTTGGCAAAATTGCTAGCACTTCAACTGCTGCCTTTTCAGTTGGTAGACTCTGCCCCCTTCCGTGAGTTTGTGGAATGTGCGGTTCCTCAGTGGCAGGTACCCAAACGCCACTTTTTCTCACGGAAGGCGATTCCGGCTCTCTACCGGCATGTGGAAGGCAATGTCCATGCCTCGCTGGACAGGGCGGTCAGCGGTAAGGTGCATATTACCGCTGACTCATGGTCCAGCAGGCATGGACAGGGACGTTACCTAAGTTTCACGGCGCATTGGGTGACTCTGCTGGCAGCTGGGAAGGATGCAGGACAAGGTGCAGTAGTGTTGGAGGTTGTTCTGCCACCACGCCTCCAAAATGCTGATTGTGACACACCTCTCTCCTCCACCCCCTCCTCTTCTTCTTCCTCCATGGCCTCTTCCTCGGAACCAGCGGTGCTCCGTAGGCGTTCAAGGGGCTACGCAAGTACGCAGGCCAAAAGATGCCATGCGGTGCTTGAGCTGGTGTGCTTGGGGGACAGGAGCCACACTGGGGCAGAGGTTCTGTCAGCTCTGCAGGGGCAGGTTCAGAGGTGGTTGACGCCACGCCAACTTAAGGCAGGAATGGTGGTTTGCGACAATGGCACCAACCTCCTCTCTGCCCTCCGACAGGGACAAATGACCCATGTGCCCTGTTTGGCTCACGTCCTTAACTTGGTGGTGCAGCGGTTCTTGGGCAGGTACCCGGGCTTACAGGATGTCCTGAGGCAGGCCAGGAAAGTCTGTGTGCATTTCCGCCGGTCATATAATGCCAGTGCTCGGCTGACGGACCTCCAAAAGGAGTTTAACCTGCCCAAGAACCGCCTAATCTGTGACATGCCCACCAGGTGGAACTCAACGTTGGCCATGCTGCAGCGGCTGCACACGCAGCAGAGGGCCATCAATGAGTACCTGTGCGACTATGGCACCAGGACAGGGTCAGGGGAGCTTGGTTTTTTTTCCCCACGCCAGTGGGCCATGATCAGGGATGCATGCACTGTCCTGTCACCATTCGAGGAGGCCACGAGGATGGTGAGCAGTGACAGTGCATGCATCAGTGACACTGTCCCCCTTGTCCACCTGTTGGAGCACACGCTGCGTGGAATAATGGACAGGGCACTTGAGGCAGAACAGAGGCAGGAAGAGGAGGACTTCCTTAGCTCTCAAGGCCCCCTTTATCCAGACAGTGTTCCTGCGTGCCCGCCGATCACACAGGAAGAGGACGAGGAGGAAGAGGAGGAGGAGGAAGATTGTGTCAGTATGGAGGTGGAGCCTGGCACTCAGCATCAGCAGCAGTCTTTAAGGGATCAGTCCCAAGAAACACATGGACTTGTACGTGGCTGGGAGGAGGTGGCTGCGGACCATGTCGTTCTTAGTGACCCAGAGGACTCCGGACCGAATGCCTCAGCAAACCTACGCTGCATGGCCTCCCTGATCCTGCAAAGCCTGCGTAAGGATCCTCGTATTCGTGGTATCAAGGAGAAGGACCAATACTGGCTGGCAACCCTCCTTGATCCACGTTACAAGGGTAAGGTTGCGGACCTTATCTTGCCATCGCAGAGGGAGCAGAGGATGAAACATCTTCGGGAGGCCTTGCAGAAAGGTCTGTGCAACGCGTTCCCAGAGACTGGGAGGTTACAAACTCCTGTTTCTGGACAACGTGTTGCTGAGGCTTCGGTCAGTCAAAGAAGGAGCGGTGGAGAAGGTGGCCGTCTGACCGATGCGTTCAGACAATTTTTTGGTCCGCAGCCCCAAGGTATGATCGGTTCCAGCAACCATCGCCAGCGTCTGTTTTACATGGTGCAGGAATACCTAGGGGCAAGATCAGACTTGGACACCTTTCCCACCGAAAATCCTCTGGGTTACTGGGTCTTGAGGATGGATCACTGGCCAGAGCTTGCACAGTATGCAATTGAGCTACTGGCCTGTCCTGCATCCAGCGTTCTTTCGGAACGCACATTCAGTGCTGCTGGAGGCGTGGTAACCGATCACAGGGTGCGTCTGTCCACCGACTCGGTCGATCGGCTGACCTTCATAAAAATGAATGAGTCTTGGATCATCACCAGCTACCAAGCACCTGATGCTGATGTAACCGAATAATTTTTTTTGAAATCTCAGATCCCTTCAAAGACTGCCTATGCTGATGCTGAGTGACTATCCCTGAGTAATTATCCTCTTCCTCCTCAATCATCACGCTGATAGCTTGTAAGAACATTTTTGGTTCTGGGCGCCACCACCAGTGCCTAAGGCACAATTTTTCAGCCCCTGTTTAACAGGGGCGTGTAATTACAATTTTTGATGTAATACTTTGCAGCAGGGCTCGTTCCTGCATTCCAACTAGAGTGTCTGTGAGGGGTTGCAGTGTTGTGGCACCAGCACCAGTGCCTAAGGCCCAATTTTTCTGCCCCTGTCTAACAGGGGCGTGTAATTACAATTTTTGATGCAATACTTTGCAGCAGGGCTCGTTCCTGCGTTCCAACTAGAGTGTCTGTGAGGGGTTGCAGTGTTGTGGCACCAGCACCAGTGCCTAAGGCCCAATTTTTCTGCCCCTGTCTAACAGGGGCGTGTAATTACAATTTTTGAAGCAATAATTTGCAGCAGGGCTCGTTCCTGCGTTCCAACTAGAGTGTCTGTGAGGGGTTGCAGTGTTGTGGCACCAGCACCAGTGCCTAAGGCCTAATTTTTCAGCTCCTGTTCAACAGGGGCATGTAATTACAATTCTTGATCTAATATTTCACAGCAGGGCCCTGTGAGGGCTTACAGTGTTGTGGCCACAGCAACACCTAAGGCCCAAATTTCTGCTGAGTATATAGGGCAGGACCCTACTTTCAAACATCTAACTTACAAACGACTCCTACTTGCAAACGGAAGGAGACAACAGGAAGTGAGATGAAATCTACCCCTAGGAAGGGAAATTCTCTCCTGTAAGAGTTAATATGGGAAAACAATTTCTCCTTTCCACTGATGCTTTCCAATCCTTGTTCCACAAAAAAACCCAAATTTTCAAAAAACATTTTTCATTGGGACAAAAAAGTGAGGTGAAATCTTCTGAAGAGGAGGAAAGACAGCAAAACAAATGTCACAGGGGTGATAACCCTTCCCTATGTTTTCCAAAAAGCTTAGAAAAGATTTTTTGGCTGGAGCTAAACACATTAAAAATGTTCAAAATTACAAACAGATTCTACTTAACAACAAACCTACAGTCCCTGTCTTGTTTGCACCGCCTGTATACTGCTGTTCAGAGTATATAGGGCCTGGTGGCCCCACACCTTTCCTTATTTTAATTTGGGTGCGGGGTTCCCCTTAATATCCATACAAGACCCAAAGGGCCTGGTAATGGACTGGGGGGTACCCATGCCGTTTGTCTCACTGATTTTCATCCATATTGCCATGACCCGACATGACATTAAACCCGCAAGCAGTTTTAAATGAGATTTTTTCCTTTAAAAATGACATTTGGTGCAGGGACTGTTCTAAACATGGGAAACACGCGTCACTTTACAGGCATACTATAGACACCCCCCAGGTACGATATTTAAAGGAATATTTCACTTTTTTTTTTTTTACTTTAAGCATCATTAAAATCACTGCTCCCGAAAAAACGGCCGTTTTTAAAAGTTTTTTTTGCATTGATACATGTCCCCTGGGGTAGGACCCGGGTCCCCAAACCCTTTTTAGGACAATACCATGCAAATTAGCCTTTAAAATGAGCACTTTTGATTTCGAACGTTCGAGTCCCATAGACGTCAATGGGGTTCTAACGTTCGTGCGAACTTTCGGTCCGTTCGCGGGTTCTGGTGCGAACCGAACCGGGGGGTGTTCGGCTCATCCCTATCCCTCAGCAGAAGAAGCAGTACGAGTCCTGGAATGGACTTTGGTGATCCACCTTCTCATTGCCCCTCTACAAGTTTGCCATTAGAGTGACTGAAAGAAATTCAAGGACCGGACTTATTTCAAGTAAGTGTGACTACCAGAAAGGAAGATGTGCTTTAACCACTTCAGCCCCGGAAGATCTGGCTGCTCAAAGACCAGAGCATTTTTTTTTTTTGCGATACGGCGCTGTGTCGCTTTAACTGACAATTGCGCGGCCGTGCGACGTTGTACCCAAACAAAATTGATGTGCTTTTTTTCCCACAAATAGAGCTTTCTTTTGGTGGTATTTGATCGCGGTTTTAATTTTTTGCGCTATAAACAAAAAAAGAGCGTAAATTTTGAAAAAAAAACAACATATCTTGTACTTTTTGCTATAATAAATATCCCCAATTTTTTTTTTAAGAAAAACTATTTTTTTTTCCTCAGTTTAGTTTATGTTTTCTTCTACATATTTTTGGTAATAAATATTAAAAAAAAATATATATAAAAATATACACAATAAGCGTATATTGATTGGTTTGCACAAACGTTATATCGTCTACAAAATAGGGAATAGATTTATGGCATTTTTATTATTATTTTCTTTTACTAGTAATGGCGGCGATCTGCGATTTGCGACTTTATCGTGACTGCGACATTATGGTGGACACAACGGACACTTTTGACACATTTTTGGGACGATTGACAATTATACAGCGATCAGTGCTATAAAAATGCATTGATTGCTGTAAAAATGTCACTGGCAGGGAAGGGGTTAACACTAGGGGGCGATCAAGGGGTTAACTGTGTTCCCTGAATGTGTGTTCTAACTGTAGGGGGGGCACAAGGCCCTCCTACATGGATACACACTATTAGATTTTCTTCAGATTTTTGTCTTCAGATTTACCAAAACCATGTAGTTCGAGAGCCTGTCTGATTGCATACAAATTGAAACTCTTAAGGTTTGACCTCATATTATATGGTTTTGGTGAACCTGAAGACAAAAATCTGCAGAAAATCTAATAGTGTGTATGGGGGTCTAAAGCCTTGTACACACGGTCAGATTATTGGACGAATTTTCATCAGTTTTTTGTTTGATGCTAGTCTTAAATCGAAAGTGAAGAGGGTAAAATTTTCGGATTGACAGAACTCAACGACAGAAGTGACGTAATGTGTTGAATTGTTTTGTACGTGTTCTTTCATTTCTGAGCATGTCTAGTCTTGCTCTTCAGATTTTTTTTGTGTCTGAAAACAATACTAAAGAGAAGAAAATCGATCATTGTGGTCACATCAGACAAAAATTTTCAAGCCTGCACATCCGGTTTTTGTCTGACGAAAATTCGTAATCGGCTGTCAAAAGCAGCGTACTAACGATCAGGAAATCATTAATCAGACGAAGTTTATCTTCAGATTGTCTGATCGTGTGTAAGGGCCTTTAGGCTCCATTACCTGTCAGCGGGGGATTTGTAAACTGATTTACTTTTGTGACAACCGTGTCCGTTCTGATTTTTGTATTCTTGTAATGGAGGAAAAAACGCACCCATGCAATCTCAATGGGCGGATGGATGTGGGCAGCCTTCATTGACACCTCTTCTCAGCCAATTCCTCCCGTTTGGGTCTGCAAAAAAATGGAACTTGGATGTGAGCAATTGAAGAAGGACGCACATCCCTTTACGTTGTCTTTCCATAGATCTGAATGCTATAGGATCCCACAATCACTCCATATTTACTAAATCTAAAACTGATAAACTAAGATCAGTTGTTTTGTCTCTATCATGTGGTTATTCTCTTCCAGCATGTCTAAGGAATTTATGTGTTATGGTTTCATTCGGAGCTCTGCATACATAGAGGGAAATGTGATACCTGAGAGGAGGAAATGAGGAGCCTTTTAAGTCATCCAAAATTATTTTTTATTAAAGTTGAACTCTGGACTGGAAAAAAAGTACAGCCCACTCCTCCCCACTGCATGGGATAAATGGTCATTTTTCTAGAGCAGTGGTCTCCAAAATGTGGCCAGATGTGGCCCTCTGCATACCTTTATCCGGCCCTTGGGGCACTATTACTCCACATTGATACACGGCACTATTCCTTCCACTGACACCAATGATGGGGCATAATTCCTCCCAATGGTGCCAATGATGGGGCACTATTCCGCCCACTGATACCAATGATGGGGCACTATTCCTCCCACTGACACCAATGACGGGGCACTATACCTCCCACTGATTCCACTGGCGGGCACGATTCCTCCCACTGATACCAATGATGGGGCACTATTCCTCCCACTGATTCCAGTGACGGGGCACTATTCCTCCCACTGATACCAATGATGGGGCACTATTCCTCCCACTGATTCCAGTGACGGGTCACTATTCCCCCCATTGATTCCAATGATGGGGCACTATTCCTCCTACTGACACCAATGATGGGACACTATTCCTCCCACTGATTCCAATGACTGGGCACTATTCCTCCCACTGACACCAATGACGGGGCACTATTCCTCCCATTGATATCACAATGATGGGGCACTATTTCTCCCACTGATAGAAATGATGGGGCACTATTCCTCCCACTGACACCAATGATGGGACACTATTCCTCCCACTGATTCCAATGATGGGGCACTATTCCCCCCACTGATTCCAATGATGGGGCACTATTCCTCCCACTGATTCCAATGATGGGGCACTATTCCTCCCACTGATACCAATGACGGGGCACTATTCCTCCCACTAATATCAATGATGGGGCATTATTCCTCCCTCTAATACCAATGATGGGGCACTATTACTCCCTCTGATACCAATGATGGGGCACTATTCCTCCCACTGACACCAATGATGGGGCACTATTCCCACCACTGATTCCAATGATGGGGCACTATTCCTCCCACTGATACCAATGACGGGGCACTATTCCTCCCACTAATATCAATGATAGGGCATTATTCCTCCCACTAATACCAATGATGGGGCACTATTCCTCCCTCTGATACCAATAATGGGGCCCTATTCCTCCCACTGATACCAATGATGGGGCACTATTCCTCCCACTGATACCAATGATGGGGCACTATTCCTCCACCTACTGACCATATTTTCTACTTTCATTGTAAATTCTTCCAAAACCTTGCATGCTCCATCAGTAAAAAAAGTTATCTATTCACACATAAAAGTATGATAATGCAAATATGTATTACAAGGCTCTGGATGGGGCTGGGTGCCACTGTGGGGGTTCAGAAGGGTGTTGGGGGGCTCTGCAGAAGATTTAGCAGCCCTGTAGGGATAAGTCTTCTGAGGCATCTGGGGGAAATTGTGGGAGGTTGGGGTTTCGCAGTTTGCCCCAGACCTGAAAGGGACTGGGGGTATTTCCAGGGACTAGGAACTTTTCAGTGGTACTGTGGGAGGCTGGGGGGGGGGGCGCTGCAGGGGCTGGGGGCACTGTGGAAGGTTTGGGGGGCAGTGCGAGACACTGTTGGAGACTGGGGTACTATAAGTGGCTGGAAGTTCTGTAGTCGGCCGTAAGTTTGGAGAGCGCTGTAGGATGTGGGGGGCACTTCTGAGAGCTGAGGGGCACTGTGGTCCACTATGGAAGGTTGGGAGGCACTGTGTAAGGTTAAGGGATATGCAGCTGGCTGGAGGCCACAGCCAGGTGGTTGAGAACCACTGGTCTCAAGGATGATGAAGGCAAAACCTTATTGCTCATTCCCCCAAACTTCCTTTTCCTCCCCTCAAGCCACTTCTCTTTGCTGCCTGATCAGTTGCAGCTGTATGGCATCATCACATAAAATGCATATATATAAATGCATATATCCCACCCAGTTGTGCACCCAGAATGTGGTATAACTTCATTCCACCACCTCCGGCTCTCACCCTCCGCTCCCACTCTCGGCTGTCACTTGTTAACACAGAGGCCTTTTGTGTTTATAGGGAACAGCTTTGCTTTCAGCAGCTTCCAGATGTGACAGATCCTTCACAGAAGGGCGCGGTGGGGACAACTTTCCAGAATGTGAGAGCGAGAGTGAACTCCCTGCACGGTGAGGCAGAGCCGCCTACACAGGGAGGTCTAACAGAGCCTAATGCATGGGTAGTAGAGAGAGCCATCTACACAGGGCAGTACTAGAGCCGCCTACATAGGGATTTACTAGAACTAGGTCAGGAGGGGAGTAGTTGGTGTTGCACACTGTGCATCGTGCACCCCTAAATCCTGGAATCTCTACACAGTGCATCACTGAACTCTGCACTCTGTACATAGCGCACCCCTGAACTCTGCACTCTGTATGAAGCACACCACGGAACTCTGCACTCTGTGCATAGGACACCCCATGGAACTGCACTCTGTACATAGCGTACCCCTGAACTCTGCACTCTGTGTGAAGCGCACCCCTGAACTCTGCACTCTGTGTGAAGTAAACCCCTGAACTCTACACTCTGTGCATAGGGCACCCCTGGAACTGCACTCTGTACATAGCACACCCCTTAACCTTGCACACTGTATGTAGTGCACCCCTGAACCCTGTACATAGTGCACCCCTAAACCTTGCATTCTGTATGTAGCGCACCCCTGAAACCTGTACATAGTGCACCCCTAAACCTTGCATTCTGTATGTAGCGCAACCATGGAATTGTACTCTGTACATAGCACACCCCTTAACCTTGCACACTGTATGTAGCGCACCCCTGAACCCTGTACATTGCGCACCCCTTAATCTTGCACTCTGTATGTAGTGCACCCCTAAACTCTGTACATAGCGCACCCCTAAACCTTGAACTCTGTATGTAGCGCACCCCTGAACTCTGTACATAGTGCACCCCCTAACCTTGCACTCTGTATGTAGCACACCCCTGAACTCTGTACATAGCGCACCCCTAAACCTTGCACTCTGTATGTAGTGCGACCCTGAACTCTGTACATAGAGCACCCTAAACCTTGCACTCTGTATGTAGCGCACCCTTGAACTTTGTACATAGCGCAATCCTGAACTCTGTACTCTGTATATAGCGCACCCTAGATACAACTTGCCCTTTAAAGCGGAGGTCTAGGGGCCTCCTCTGTAACTCTAACCTGGTAACCGTTAAAAAAATTTAAAGTGTCTTATGGAGATTTTTAGGTACCGTAGTTTGTTGCCATTCCACGAGTGCGTGCAGTTATAAAGAGTGACATGTTTGGTATCTATTTACTCAGCATAACATCAGCTCTCACATTATACAAAAAAATTGGGCTAACTTTACTGTTTCCTTTTTTTTTAAATTCATGAAAGTGTCCCTTTTCCCAAAAAGTTGCGTTTAAAACACTGCTGCACAAATACCGTGTGACATAAAATATTGCAACAATCTCCATTTTATTCTCTAGATTCTCTGCTAAAAAATATATATAATGTTTTGGGACTCTAAGTAATTTTCTAGCAAAAAATACAGATTTTAACTTGTAAACACCAAATGTCAAAAATAGACTTAGTCATGAAGGGGTTAAACAAGCTGATAGCAGGCTTCAGAACTTCTTGAAGCTTGTTGAAAGGCTGCAAAAGTCTGCTAAAAGCTTGGTTAAAGGATAAGTTCACCTTTCATAACATATTACATGTTGCACCTGAATTTAGGGTGTAACATGTAACATGTTACTGATGCAGTAGCCCCCAGCCCCTAACTTATCCTTTAACCAGTAGCTGCCCGCCCACTGTCATATGACGGCGGGATGAGGCAGCTCTCGTTCTGGGCGGACGTCATATGACGTGACCGCCTTCCTGAGCCACTAGGGGGCGCCGCGTCACTGGGGTCCGGATGCGCGTACCCGGCGGCCGCGATGTCCGCTGAGCACCCGTGATTGCCCAGCAACCGAGCAGGACTGTGGATCTGTGTATGTAAACACAGATCCACGTCCTCTCAGAGAGGAGAGGAGACCGATGTGTGTCCCTTTTACATAGGGACACCGATCGGTCACCTCCCCCAGTCAGTCCCCTCCCCCCACAGTTATAATCACCTCCCTAGGACACACATTAACCCCTCGATCGCCCCCTAGTGTTAACCCCTTCCCTGCCAGTCACATTTACACAGTAATCAGTGCATTTTTATAGCACAGATCGCTGTATAAATGTGAATGGTCCCGAAAATATGTCAAAAGTGTCCGATATGTCCGCTGCAATATCACAATAAAAATCGCAGATCGCCGCCATGACTAGTAAAACAAACAAAAAAAATGCTATAAATCTATCCCCTATTTTGTAGACGCTATAAATTTTGCGCAAACCAATCAATATTCGCTTATTGCAATTTTTTTTTACCAAAAGTATGTAGAAGAATACATATCGGCCTAAACTGAGGAAAAAAAATAGTTTAAAAAAAAAAAATTGGATATTTATTATAGCAAAAAGTAAAAAATATTGTGTTTTTTCAAACTTGTCCCTCTTCTTTTGTTTATAGCACAATAAATAAAAACCGCAGAGGCAATCAAATACCACCAAAAGAAAGCTCTATTTGTGGGGGAAAAAAATAATAAAAATTTCATTTGGGTACAGTGTAACATGACCGCGCAATTGTCATTCAAATTGCGACAGCGCTGAAAGCTGAAAAATGGCTTGGGCAGGAAGGGGGTGAAAGTGCCCAGTATTGAGGTGGTTAAAGTGGCAATCGGCACCCCCGTTAGGATCTGTGTTCAACATCTACAAGCTAGAGCTGAATGGTACTTTCTTGCTGAATGCTCTGCAAATGCTTTGTCAAAGCTTGCTGTTCACACTACTCTTATGGAGTGAAGTCCGTGTGAAACAGACCTTTCTGTGACTCTCCCCTCTCAGTCTCTTGCCCAGGTTGTTTTTCCTTGTCAAAAGAAGTTTATTGAGTATACAATGTTATAAAGATACATAAAGTAAGTTTACAAGGATCTATAAAGTAAGCTCATTGTTTTACAGTAGGGTTTATATAGGTAAATATCATGAAATTTCAAATATTAAACATTGGGTTCACGTAAACCTAAATTAAAGATATATATCATTTCCTTAGTTACTTTTGTAGGTATTTAAATGATTTATACCTACTATACATATTGTTTACAAGTAGAGTGTATATAGGTCAAATAAATTCTGATAATGAGCTTTAATCGTAAGGTGGAGAAAAGGAAAGAGAAAGAAGAAAAAGGGTTGAAAGGTAGAGGTATGGTCCACAAGGTTGTCCCGCTCGTCAGTTTATTATTCTTTTTAGTTCTCTTTGAAGCCTTAGAATGGGTGTCTCTGTAAGTAATTTAATCTGTTACCATGGCAACAGGACAGAGTCATTGAAGTTTGACAGGAACTGTTGTTTTATCCAAGGATGCCAAAGTTTTTCAAATTTTGGAATTTGATTTTGATCGATGGCTACCATCTTAGCATGGGACATTGTATTATTCATTCTGTGAATTGTTTCTGCTAGTACCAATGTAGGAGATTTCCATGCCTTGGCCACTGTTTGTTTTGCAGCCGTTATTAGTTGGATCATAAGTTTGAATTGAGAGAGTGTTAACCATTCCGGTTTTAGATTAAGTAAAGTTAAATATGGATCTGGTTGTATTATTTTTTTAAATATTTTAGATGCAATCACGAAGACTTCCTTCCAGAAGGTTTGGATTACTGGGCACGTCCACCATATGTGTAAATGTGTGCCTATTTCTGGGCATCCTCGAAAACAAAGAGCTGAGGTATTAGGTGAATATTTTGCCACTCTAGCGGGTACAAGGTACCAGCAAGTTAGGACTTTATAATTTGTCTCCAGTGCTAAGATGTTGGGTGAAGATGACTTAGATGTGAGCCATATGTTAGACCAGTCCGTGTCTTCTAAAGTTCGTCCCAGGTCCTCCTCCCACCTCTGAACGTAAGAGGGTCTATTAAGATTTGCTACTCCATATAATTGATTATAAAGTGATGAAATTGTACCTTTAGCAAATGGATCTTTTGTACAGATTGATTCAAAAATGGATAATTGGGATAATGGTGTATCCCCCTTTAGGAATGGTGTATAGAAATTTTTGATTTGGAGATATCTAAATATCTCAGAGTTTGGTAGATCATATTTTTCTCTAAGCGATGGGAATGAAAGGAATGATTTAGATGCTATGAAGTCATTTAGTGTCTGAATGCCTGATGTTGTCCAAGCTTTAAAAGAATTTGGGTAGATCCATGCCGGATAAAAGGCCGGATTTCTGATAAAAGAAAGGAGAGGATTGTGTGGAGATTGTAACTGATATTTGGTTTTTAGTTTATCCCAGAGAGATAAGAAGTGTTTAGTTATGGGATTATGAATTTTAAAGCCGTCTTTAGGATCAAGCCATAATAAATTTGATATTAATAGAGGGTCATTTTCTGAAGCCTCTATAAATACCCATAATGGGATTTCCTGTTTTGCATGGTATTTGGACAGACTGGCCAAATGTACTGCTCTGTAGTAGTTAGTAAAATTAGGGTATCCCAGGCCTCCTTTATTTTTGGGAAGATGTAGTGTGTGTATAGGTATACGTGGTTTAGAAGAGCCCATATAAACGAAGTTGCTCTTTTTTGTACTATTCTCAAAAAATAGGAAGGAATTGGAATAGGGAGGACTCTGAATAGATAAAGCAATTTGGGTAGAATAGTCATTTTGATTGCATTAATCTTCCCTATCCAGGATAAAGGAAGTTGCGACCATTGTTTTATTAGATTTGTGATCTGTCTTAATACAGGAGGATAATTGGTTGAGAATAAGTCAGAATGAGATGCTGTTAAATGAATTCCAAGATATGGGATTGATTTTTCTGCCCATGTGAATGGGAGTGCAGCCCTAGCCGGGATCAATTCCATGTTTGTGAGTGAAATCTTAAGCACTAGGCATTTCTTAGGATTAATCATAAGGCCGGATAGGGCTGCAAATCCATCAAGAGCTGGTATTAAGTTAGGACCAGAGACCTGTGGTGATGATAGAAAAAGTAATATATCGTCTGCAAATATACATAATTTGTGTGTAATACCTCCTACTTCAATGCCAGTTATAGTTTGGTTTGTTCTGATGTATTGGGCCATGGGTTCGAGTATAAGGGCAAATAATAAGGGAGATAATGGGCAACCCTGTCGGGTACCTCTTTCGATATTAAAGGCTTCAGATTTGTATCCAGCATATTTATTTATGGGTTTATTATATAATGCTTTGATCCATGTTAAAAAGTGGGGTCCAAAACCCCATTTTTGTAATGAATATTGCATATATTGCCAGGATACTGTGTCAAATGCCCTCTTAATATCGAGAGATAGAAAACATAAAGGGATTTTCCGTTTTTTAGCAATATGTGCCAATAACACTGCCCTGCGTATATCATCGCCTGCCTGTATTTGGCATGAAGCCTACTTGATCTCTATGTATTAATTTTCCTATAATGCTATTGAGGCGTTTTGCTATTATTTTTGCTAATAATTTAATATCGAGGTTTAACAGAGAGATAGGCCGATAATTCACACAGGAAGTATCATCAGAAAGGGGTTTTGGGATCATACAAACAATTGCCATTAGTGTTTCTTGCCGAAAAGAATGTCCATCTAGAAGTTTGTTAAAAGTTTCAGTGAGAATGGGAGAGAGTATTTCTGAGAATGTTTTATAGTATAAAGCCGAGTAGCCGTCTGGGCCTGGTCTTTTGTTAAGTTTTAGGTCTTTTATGGCGTTAGCAACTTCATCTATAGTTATAGGCTCATCCAAACTGCTTTTTTGATTCTGAGATAACTCAGGTAAGGTTATTTTTGAGAAGAAGGATTCAGCCTCTGTAGGATTAAATTCATTGTTTGTCTTGTATAAAGTTGCGAGATGTGAGTGAAATTTATGGACTATTTTAACTGGATTACAAGTGTAAACATTTTTTGATAATTTCAAACGTATTGGTTTGAAAGATTTGTTAGTTGAATTTAATGTCTGAGCCAAATATGTACCTGGTTTGTTTGTATTCATGTAGAAATTGTGTTTGGAGCGTTTGAGGGATTTATCACCTGACTCAGTGAGAAATAGATCGTATTCCAATCTAGATTTTTCCAGATGAGATTTTGTACTCTGGGATGGATTATCTTGAAATGATATGTAGGCTGCATTAAAATTGAGTTCTAGTTTTTTTGCTAGATTTTTGCGTTCCCGTTTAAATAGTGCCATTTGTCTTTGTATTGTACCACGCAAGACAGGCTTATGAGCTTCCCACAGTGTTATTGTGGAGATGTCTGTTGTATTATTAATTGATATGTATTCCTTTAAAGCTTGTTCAATGGCCATCTGATGTAGTGGGTGTTTGAGCATTATGTCCGGTAAGTACCACGTTGGGTCATGCGCTTTTGGTATGGCTGAGGCTATAGTAGTGTATACTGCATTATGGTCAGACCACGGAATCGGAATTATATCTGATGCAATAATTTCTGGTACCATTCCTATTGTTAGAAAAATATGATCTATTCTGGTGAAGGTTTGATGAGGGTGCGAAAAATAAGTGAATTTCTTTTTCATTGGGTTACTTTCTCTCCATGAATCTACCAGATTGTATTTGGAAAGAAGTTGAGAAAAAGGTAATCTAGAGGTTATTTTGGATGGTGTAAAAGGTGATTTATCTAGAAATGGGAGGAGGACCTGGTTCGAATCCCCACACATTATCACTGTTCCTATTTTGTGTGTATTAATCACTTGTAATATATGTGAGAGGAATGGTGTAGGTTGTTTGTTAGGAGCGTAGTAGGAAATCACCGTGATTGCTGTATCCATTATATAACCCATGAGTATCAGGTATCTACCTTCTGGGTCTTTAATTTCTGATGATAAGGTGAATGGTGTGGATCGGTGAAATGCAATTAGAGTTCCCCTTTGCTTGGTACAGGCAGAAGCCGTGTAAATTTGTTGATAAAAAGGAGAAATATATTTTGGAGTAGAATCTTTGGTGAAGTGTGTTTCTTGGAGGCATACTATGTGAGCCTTCTTGTTATGGAAAGTACGGAAGGCTTTGGTCCTTTTTTGAGGGACATTTATTCCCTGAACATTCAGGGAAAGTATATTCAGTGGTGCCATGGCAATAGATCATAAAGTTTTGACTTACTTTTTGTTATGCAGAGCTGACTGCGCAGATCAACCTGTGTGGACTGAAGAGATGAATAGATAGAAAAGAAACCAGTGAATTCTGGAGTAAAGAGTAAACAAAAACATATGAGATTAGATGATACATTGTATAAATTATTTTTTGCAAGTAATCACAATTTACCCGTGAAAGAGAATAAATATCTCTCTCAGGGGAATAAGTGCCTTCGTCACACTCCCACATGATATGGTTGGGAGAATGAGGGGGGCTAATGGGGGTACACGGATCTTCCGCTTACAGGAGAGAAGTGCTATGTCAAAAGACATCAAAATGATGTTTCATTAATTGGAGTGCAGAACATAGTTTTTGTTGAAATTATTTATTCCAGGGTGGTTGTATATGGTTAGTCTTGCCCTAAGCTAAATAATTCAGTTAGAAAGGTACTGTTAATAACTTTGGTATTGATGAAGATAGTTTGAATTATTTTGGGATTTTAACCCTTTTAGAGTAAACAATTACATATTTTATTCATATGTAACTGTTTAGATATGTTAACTCATAAAATTGAGGTTGTATTGCTTCAGATTAGAATAAACAAAAACATAATTCTAGGAACTAGTTAGGTAATAATATATTTGTTTTAAGAAAAGAAAGAAAAAGCTTCCATTACTTCTGGATTATTGAACATATTTGTCCTAAAAAGTAATAAATCTATTGTTATTACCTGATAATATATAACTGAACAAGAATTTCCTTATTTCACTTATATATTCTAAGGCTGTATGAATCAGAAGTAATAAGAAATATAACTGGAATGTAACATGATCCCACACAGTGTGTGACTATCAGAATGCAGTTACATTCAGTTATAAATACAGGTTTTTTATAGAGAACCATCTCTTAGTATAATAAATGAAGAGATATCAGGAATTAGGATGTCAGTCCATTGAATCTTCTTGGTCCATGGATGATGTGGCATAACGGCCTCTTTTGTGAGAATGATGATTCCCATTTTGTTCTGAAATTTTCTGGGTACTGCCTGAAGGTGAAGATGATGCCATTCTTCTGCGTGTGGGAGTGTTGCTGCTTGTGGGTTCTGTCAGATTTAATTTTAAAAGGGTTTGTTGTAGTTCATCTGCTGATCTGCTTCTGTAAATTGTACCTTGGTAGTTAAATCTGACTGAAAAGGGGAAGCCCCATTGATACATAATGTTGTGGCGTTGCAGTTCCATTAGTTGGGGTTTCATGGATCGTCTTTTAGTAATAGTAAGTTGGTATAGGTCAGCAAAAATTTGATAATTGTGTCCTTGAAAATTAAGTTCCTTTTTTTTCTCTTACAGCAATTAGTATTTGTTCTTTCGTTCTGTAATAATGAAATTTTGTGATTATATCACGTGGGGGTCCATCTTTCTTTTTGGCTGTGAGGGCTCTGTGTACTCTGTCCAGTTCTAAACGTTCAATAGGGATATCTGGCTTTAGTTCTTGTAATAGAGCAGTAATAGTAGATTGCAGGTCTGTCACAGTTTCAGGTATTCCCCTTATGCGCAAGTTTGAACGTCTGGCTCTATTTTCGTAATCTTCGAGCTTAGTTTGAAGTATTAAATTCTCTTCTTTTAATTGTTCCAATTCTGTTATATTTTCTTGGGTTGTAATTTCAATTTCATCCATTTTTATTTCTAAGGCTGCGGTGCGGTTTCCCAGCTCTCTTATTTCTTTGGTTAGGCTTTTTGTTATTTGGTCTGAGGTTTGTTTTAAAGCCTTATGAAGCATCTTTTCAAATTGTAATAATATTACTGGGGATACTGAGGAGGCTTGTGGAGAAGTTTGTGAGAGGATTTGTTCTGTATCTGACTCAAATGGAGAGTCTTGCTGTGACATTTTCTGTCTGTGAGAGCGCCCTGATGCTGTATATTGTGAGGTGACTGGAGCTGCTTTAGTTGCAGTGAGTGCCTGTGAGCTCTTTGTGAGGTGATTTTTATTTCTGCCACGGCTTCCTCCCAGTACCATATTTCCTGCCCAAACTTTCACAGTTTGTTCCCTGGGGCAAAAAGGTTCAAATGGATACCTTTTGAGCCTGCAGGCTCCGCTTTGTCCTTCTCTTCTCTCCTCAGCGGTGTGGAGCTCTAACAATGCATGTCTGCTCCGCTAGGCTCCGCCTCCTGCCCCCCTCTAGGTTGTTTTTCAATGCAGGTAAAATATACCCTTTTCCTGTCCAGATGCTTTATTGGTCTACCTGGGATTCCCAATACTCCTCCAGGCTCTCCCTGTAAGTTCAGAAGAAAATAAAAAAAGGTGCTTTGTCATGTACCAGTAGGATTGCCATCTCATCCCTTTAAAACCGAACACATATTAACCACTTACAGACCGGAAGATTTGCCTGCTTAATGACCAGGCCATTTTTTGCGATTCGGCACTGCGTCGCTTTAACTGACAATTGCGCGGTCGTTCGTCGTTGTACCCAAACAAAATTGACGTCCTTTTTCCTCACAAATAGAGCTTTCGTTTGGTGGTATTTTATCACCTCTGGTTTTCATTTTTGGGCAATAAACAAAAAAAGAGCAACAATTTTGAAAAAAAAAACAATATTTTTTACTTTTTGCTATAATAATACCCCCAAAATGTTTTTAAAAATCAAATTTCTTCATCAGTTTTGGCCAATATATTTTCTTCTACATATTTTTGGTAATAAAAATTGCAGCAAGCGTATATTGATTGGTTTGCTCAAAAGTTATGGCGTCTACAAACTATGGGAAAGATTATTTTTTTAAATTTTTTTACTAGTAATGGCGGTGATCTGCGTTTTTTATCAGGACTGCGACATTGTGGCCGACAGATCAGACACTTTTGACACATTTTTGGGACCATTGACATTTATACAGCGATCAGTGCTATAAAAATGCATTGATTACTGTGTAAATGACACTGGCAGGGAAGGGGTTAAACACTGCGGGTCGGTGAAGTGGTTAAGTGTGTCCTAGGAAGTGATTATAACTGTGGGGCGGATAGGCTACAACACACCGGACAGCGATCACTGCTCCCGATGACAGAGAGCAGTGATCTCTGTCCTGTCACTAGGCAGAATGGGGAAATGCCTTGTTCACAAAGGCATCTCCCCGTTCTAACAAGGTGAAGATATCCAGCCCTGACCTAATAGGACCGTAAATAGAACTGCTAGCAAACACAAAAGGCTGTTGGGATTGTTATATTCTATGGACATTGTATCAAGTGTCATTTACATGTTTACCAACTGGGATTGCTTTGTCATGGACTTTTAATTGCGCAGCACTTTTTCATGTATACATCTCCCTGTTCTACCTCTCCGTGACATGATCACGGGCACCCGACGGACATTGAGTCTGCGGGACCCGCAGTCACGGAAACCGCGGCGGGCGCGCCCGCAGCACCGCTTTTTGAAGGTGCCGTACCCCTTATACAGCGATCAGTGCTATAAAAATGCACTGATTACTGTGCAAATGTCACTGGCAGGGAAGGGGTTAACACTAGGGGCTGATCAAGGGGTTAAATATGTGTTCCCTCAGTGTGGGTTCTAACTGTGGGGGGAGGGGACTGACTAAAGGAGAAGACAGATCGTTGTTCCTAGCTAGTAGAAGAAATAAGACCCCTAAGTTAGGGAACTTATGTACCCCCCCAGTATAATGGGACTTTATAGGCGAACCATACATGGATTAGATAAAAAATGTTTTATTTATTTGAAAAATCATAAAAACAAGATACATTTAGTAATAGATCTTAACAGGAGTATTTATACAATAAGATTTGCTATCCTGTAATAATTTTTGTATACTTCCATTCATAATAGAATATTTTCTCTAGAAGCCTGACATGTTTCAGGACGATGTCCCTTCTTCAGAGGTGTATTGCAGAGAGAAAAATCGCGTATATAGGAGATACATTCTGAAATAACAAATGAAAACAGTTTGCACAGAGGGAACAATGAACCACAAAGTTTTAGTATCCTAACAAGCCATCATGTCCACCATACATACCAACAAGAAGTTTTCAAGAATGAAAGATACATATATGACTGCACCCCAACCTACAATTTGGCATAGGGTAGCAGACTAGATCTTTTTAAATGAAAAACGCACTGGTTGTCGGCTGATCAGCCAGTGTAAGATAAAGGCTGTCCGTCGGCTTCAGAAATGGCCTCGCAAAGGCCCCCCAAAAAAAGGAAGGACAACCTCGTTGGATCCCAGATTGCCCTTTAAAAAGAGGAAAAATAAGCTTGTGAGTAATTTTCTCAAAAAACTATCGATTTGCATATATCCCATACATCTTTTATTATCCCCTCACCCAAAAGAAAGGGGAGACTATTTTTTCTACATTTATGCAAAGAATGTAAGGACCATAGATTGTGGCTGATGTTTCAGTATATCAGGATCACGCTCTCTGGAATATAGAATATAGAAAGGAAGACATACTTGCCGACCTGCTGTATATAGGGAATTAGTGATGGGCCTTTTTTAATTGGAAAAGAATTGAGTGTGGATTTAATCAGTTAATCACATCAGTGAGCCATTAGTCAGGTAGGTATAGAGCCGGCAAGTAAAGAAAGTATGGCAAAGTATGCCAAAGTAGTTTTTTGAGAAAATTACTCACAAGCTTATTTTTCCTCTTTTTAAAGGGCAATCTGGGATCCAACGAGGTTGTCCTTCCTTTTTTTGGGGGGCCTTTGCGAGGCCATTTCTGAAGCCGACGGACAGCCTTTATCTTACACTGGCTGATCAGCCGACAACCAGTGCGTTTTTCATTTAAAAAGATCTAGTCTGCTACCCTATGCCAAATTGTAGGTTGGGGTGCAGTCATATATGTATCTTTCATTCTTGAAAACTTCTTGTTGGTATGTATGGTGGACATGATGGCTTGTTAGGATACTAAAACTTTGTGGTTCATTGTTCCCTCTGTGCAAACTGTTTTCATTTGTTATTTCAGAATGTATCTCCTATATACGCGATTTTTCTCTCTGCAATACGCCTCTGAAGAAGGGACATCGTCCTCAAACATGTCAGGCTTCTAGAGAAAATATTCTATTATGAATGGAAGTATACAAAAATTATTACAGGATAGCAAATTTTATTGTATAAATACTCCTGTTAAGATCTATTACTAAATGTATCTTATTTTTATGATTTTTCAAATAAATAAAACATTTTTTATCTAATCCATGTATGGTTCGCCTATAAAGTCCCATTATACTGGGGGGTACATAAGTTCCCTAACTTAGGGGTCTTATTTCTTCCACTAATTCGGGATGTTGGCAACTTTTTGAAGGCAATTATTGATAATTCTTTCCTTCAGTGGTTCAATCCATTATATACTTCCTAGCTAGTAGGAACACACGATCTGTATCTCCTCTCCTCACAGAACAGGGATTTGTGTGTTTACACACACAAGTCCCTGTTCTGGCTCTTGTGCCCACGATCGCGCATGGCCGGCGGTCATCACGACCGCCGGCCACGCTCATGGGCTCCCCCCCGCAGTGCAGCGGGCGCACGCACGCGCCTGCTATCCCTGCTTAAATGGCTGACATACAGCTATGACGGTTCACAGGAACGTGCCGACCTGCCACAGTATAATGACGGCAGGTGGTTGGCAAGCGGTTAATTACACGGGTTCTGTGGTTGATTAAGGTGGTAATGAAACTCACTTGGTGCCTTATCTGCATTAAATTAGCCTCAGAACCTGTGTAATTCATATGTTTTCGGGTTTAAAGGAATGAGGTAGCAACCCTATGTACCAGACCGTGGAGCCCAAGATGATGAGGGTGGCCTTTGTGCAACTTCCCATTCAAACACCCCTGGTAGTGGAGACGGACTGTGAGGGCAGCAGAAGGGCCCAGGTGCCAGGAAGCTGGAGCAGTGAACTTGAGCTTGGAAACACTGGAGATGTCAAAGTGTAAATCTGAAAAAAGAGGCACAAGGTGCAATATTCATATTGTAAACTGTACATGCACAGTCGGGAACCTTCCAGTGGCGGTATGGAGTCAGGTCACAAGGTATGCATGGCAGCAACCAGATGGACAGGTGCAGAATCGCAGTCAAGTACAAGGCTGGGAATAGGCAGGCGTCGGCAATGTGCTGACGGTGAGGTTCCAGGTCAAGAGGCAGAATTGTGGTCGGAAGTCCAAAACTGGGGTTAATAACACAGATGAGCAGCAGGGCTAACAGACAGGGGCAATCCAAAGAGAGGTGTCTGGCATAGTCGGGTCAGCAACAAGCTCAGCAGACATTCAGGAACTCAGAATGCAGGATTTAGGCCTGAAGACAATCCAGCATTGAGGCTAGGCAGATCATAGGTTTAAATCGGCCGCTGGGCACCGGAATCTGTGGGTGCGACCGTGCATACATGTATACGCCGATGCCCATTGGTGCTTATGTGCGTTCTGGTCCTTGCATATCTTGTATACCTTCTATGCTCACGAGTCGACCCTGCGCATGTGCATAGAGGTGAGCACCTGCTGCACGCAGGGTTGCCACCTGTCCGGGATTCATCCGGGCAGTTTGGGTTTGCAATCATGTGTTTCAGACCACCTGCAACCCGAACACATTATTCAGAACAGACTATGGCTTCCCACCAGGGTTGCTGCTGCAATTCGATCGTGTGTGGGCTCCAGCGGACTTTGTTTTCTCAAAAGTTGGACGGACTTAGATTTGAAACATGTTTCAAATCTATCCGACGGACTCGAGTCCGGTCGAAAAGTCCGCTCGTCTGTATGCTAGTTCAGCGGACAAAAAGCCACACTAGGGCAGCTATTGGCTACTGGCTACTGGCTACTTCCTTGTTTTAGTCTGGTCGTACATCATCACATACGAATTCGACGGACTTTGGTTGATTGTGTGTAGGCAAGTCCGTTCATTCAGAAAGTCCGTCGTAAAGTCCGTCGAAAAGTCCGCCGGGCAAAGTCTGCCGTAAAGTCCGCTCGTGTGTATGCGGCATTACACTTTCTTTCACACTGCCCAAAGCCAGCGCTAGCAATTACCCCTCCCCCCACACAGGCAGGAGAGGAGAGAGGGCTTGATCTGCTCCTCTTCCTCCCGCCCCTACCCCTCTGTGTCTGCCCGCATTCCAATCTCTAGGGCTGTGCCTTAAAAAAGGAAAGTTGGGGCCAGAAATTTGAAGTCCAGCAACCTCAGATACATCTGGATGAGAGGCGCTGACTGCCAAGGGGTTAGTGAGCTCACCATCCATCCCTGTCTGTGACTGTAGTCTCCCCCTTCTCTCTCCTGCCTCTGAGCGAGTACAATAAGGAAAATCAGGGTTCTCAGAGCACCCCTTACATCAGAGTTTCCCTTTACACCAGAGGCCACAGTGTTCCCCCTTATATCACAGTCCTCTCCGTACATCAGAGTTCTCAGTGTTCCCCCTTAGATCAGGGTTCCAGAGCATCCCCTATCTCAGAGTCCCCAGAGTTCTCCCTTACATCAGAGTCTGCAGAGTCCCCCCTAATGCCCTGTAAACACGGTCGGATTTTCCAACAACAAATGTTTGATGGGAGCTTGTTGTCGGAAATTCTGACCATGTGTGGGCTCCATCAGACATTTTTTGTCGGAATTTCCGACAAAGTTTGAGAGCTGGTTCTCAAATTTTCCGCCAAGAAGACTTGTTGTCGGAAGTTCCGATCGTGTGTACACAATTCTGACGCAAAGTTCCACGCATGCTCGGAATCAAGCAGAAGAGCCGCACTGGCTATTGAACTTACTTTTTCTTGGCTCGTCATACGTGTTGTACGTCACCGCGTTCTTGGCGTTCAGAATTTCCGACAAAATTTGTGCGACTGTGTGTATGCAAGACAAGTTTGAGCCAAAATCCGTCGGAAATAAATCCCAGGATCTCTTTGTGGGAATTTCCGATCGTGTGTACGCAGCATTACAGTGTAAGGGAACTCCGTGAGTTCAGATGTAAAAGGGGAACTCTGTGGACTCTGATGTAAAGGGGGACTCTTGTGATTAATTTAATTTGATTCGAAATGTTATTTAATTGCAAAATATATGTATAGTTTATACTATAAAAAAAGATTGCAGTGCGCCGCTAAAGTGTTCGGGTTTGACGTGAAGAAACGGTGGCAACCCTAGCTGCACGGGAATTAGCATTTGCTGTACCAGATTCCTGACATGCTTCTTCTGCAATGTATAAAAACTACATCAACTTTATCTAGAAATGCACTCATGGGATGTTTTTGTCCTCCGTGCAGGTTAATCTTCCATGTAGGTACAGCCGACCTTTCCTCTCCAGATCTTTTTTCTGTCTACTTCTGTATATCCAGCTCCTCAACACCCCCCAAGCTCTCTCTATAGCTTCAGAGGAAAAAAAAAAACAGGTGCTTCCTTTGGTAAAAAACACATCATGTGCTGTTAGGTTAGGGTTGCCACCTTTTCTTCAAGCCAACACTTTAGCGGCGCACGGCATTTTTTTTGTAGTATAAACTATACATATATTTTGTGATGAAATAAACTTTATAAACACTATTTATGCACTGGAAGACTACCTGTGTATAAAAAATATTATTACCTATAAGAAAGCAAATATATTGCATGTAATGAGTAAAAAGTAGAGATTTAGTAAGCTTTTTCACCTTACAAGGAAAGAGTCCAGTTACATACAATGTTATCTTCTGTAGTTTAGTCAAGTAGTAACAGAAAGAAACAAAACAAATTAGGAACATATTTATTTTTTTTCTTAACCTTGTAAAGCAACAACATAACTTATGCATTATAAACATATAACAATGACCCAGCTTAGGTACATAAATAAAATATTATTTTAACTTTTAGGAAACAAAGTGCACTTGATACATAACAATGACCAATAAAAAATACTACATCCAGTAGTAATAACTAATAAACCCCCAAAAAGTGCTTTTCAAATATAAATAACAAATGACAACCCATCCTATGTTGATAAATAAAATACTGATTTTCAGAACCCAAACTAAATAAGACATTGCTTTAAAAAAATAATTTTTGAGATGAAGTAAAAAATAAAGTGCACATCAAACAATGCAAAGTTCACATCAAGATCAAACTAAAAATAACTACACATTATTTATTTTTCCATATGTACTTTGTATTAGACTTTGCAGCTTTTAGTAGTGGTTTGTTATTTACTACAAAGTCATAGATTTCCATACAAGACATTTTGAAGTTGAATTTTATGCAGATTTCTGCTTTTACCAGATTGGAGGACATCCGATTTCTTTCATCACTCCAAAAGGTTTTGCATAACACTAAAAACCCGCTCCACAAATGCATTGCTTACAGGAATTGCTAAAACGCATTCCACTATTTTTAGAAGATTAGGTGCAGAGCATTTCTCAAAGAATGCTACCCATCTTTGGTCCACCGAATGTTCTCCATCAGGATCCAATGTGTGAAGAACTTTGCTCAGAATGGTGAACTCACTGAAGAGCTCATCACCATCAACATCTATGTTGAACATCTTCTTAATATCACATAAACTGTCAAATGTTAAAGTCTCTTTAGGTTTAAGACTTAGAATGGCAATTTTCTTTAAATAGGAATCTGATCCGAAATTAAATCTCTTCTCCAAATATTGTACACATGCATTATAAACTTCTAAAGCATTTTTCTTGAATGCCTCCTGTGAACTTGGTGGAAGATTCTTCAGTGACTGGTTTACTTTGCAGCCAAAAATATTCTCTGTTATTCGTAACTTGAGATTGTTAAGAACGTCCTCAAGAATATGAAAGATCTCAGTTGATTGCATTGTGTCACTCTCCAATTTTAAGATGGCAGGTTGAAATATATTCATAAAATTGTGTACAAAAAAAAGGTAACATTCGTGGTGTGTGAGATCTGAATCAGAATTAAGACCATGTTCCTGAGACCTAATAAAGTTCCAAATGAGAAGTGGACAGTTCTCTTCTCCCTTTTGAATGAAGTATATCTTCACAGCAGGCCAATTCTTCAACAACCGATCCAAAGCTGTAAATAACGATAGCCATCGTGTTGGTACATGTCGTAAAAGTTTATGATAACCCATATCCAAAAATTCAAAGCATGACTTGAGTTCTTTAACATGCTTAGCGCTGCAGGAAAATTCATTGTAGACTTTAATTACGAATGCTTCCACATCATACAGCAACCTTTTACAGCCATGTTTTGCAGCGTTATGCAACAGATGGCAGTTGCAGCCTGCAGCTAAAAGGAAAGAATTTTCCGACCTTAAGTTGGTATAGACGGAATGATGGATAGTTGACGGATGCATTATCTGCACCATAAGAAATTATTTGCTTGAGGTCCAGATCAAATGAGCTCAGAACCTGACGTATATGACCGGACATTGCATCAGATGTTTCATCAGCATCCTCATAAAAATCCAGAATTTTCTTCTGAACTCCCTTATCCTTGCTGAAATAGGTCACCGCAAGTGGAAAATATTTTGAGTTACCTTTGTTTGAAGCATCAAGCGAAACTGAAAAAGGTTTTCCACCTTGAATCTGCTTTACTACGGCTTCAACTGAAGAAGGGGATAAAACATTTTGGACAATAGCTTCACATTTTGTTCTTCCACAGTGTATTTTCCTGGCAATCTGAGAGTCTGGAAAAACTTTAGAATAAAGTTTATTCCCACAGTCCTAAAACAGATATTATATAAAAACAAAAAGTATATGTTATAGTGTAATCAAAATTATTATGGATCATAATACCTTTATATTCTAAGTAAATACTTCATATGTTACAAAAGGGGGCAAACATACCTTATAATGCTACTATTAGGGGGGTGGGGGGCATAACATACCTTATAATGTTACTATAAAAGTAGCAGGAAACTCCTGAATTTGATTTTTTTAACCTACAGGTAAGGTAATAGAGCTGTATAATTTACCTATAGGGAAAATGGATATCACCTAAACATGCACTTTTTTTTAAAGTTTACTACTTCTTTGAAGGGAGGCAAGCATTTAAAAAACTATTTTATTTCATTCAAATAGTTAATGTATAGTTCATGTATTTTTACTAAATAATTAGTAAAAATACATTAACTATATTGATGGAAGAACGCAATTTATGTGAAGTAAACTAAACTACTACTACTAGGAAAGGGTAGCATTATAAAAATCAAATAATTTTCTCACCTGAGACAAATAGCTGTGGTGATGTGTAACCCCATGATAGATTAGGCTGATTTCAGCAGCAAGGACTTTGTCTTCTTCCTCTGTTTTGACTTTGACAAAAAACTTTTGCAGAGTATCTGATGTTTTCTGAGCACGTATAGCTTGCTTGTGACGGTCTGATTTTTGGTGAGCTTTAACAGCTTTAAGGCCATCATATGTCACCTTGAATGTAACACGACACACTCTGCATCTTCCCAATGTATCTTCACCTTTTTCCCTTACAAGCCAGCTTTTAAAATCAGCATTTTCAAGCCACTCATCCCGAAACTTGCAAAGCCGCCTGGCTTTTTTACTAGTACAGGGCTGCTGTTCATCCTCCGAAGACATTATATGACTACTGTTGATACAATATATGAATATATGAAACATATTAAATGCTTTATCATCAAAGTATAACCATTAACAGTCTGTGGCAGATTTGTAGAATCCACTTGAGCTAGCTGAGACAAATGAGATGTGGGCTTTATATACATACATACATACATACATACATATACTGTATGCAATATGTGTAATATATATATATATATATATATATACACACACACACACACACACACACACACACACACACACAACACAACTCACCGACCACCTTATTAGGTCCTCCTTGCTAGTAGAGGGTTGGACCCCCTTTTGCCTTCATTCTTCATGGCATAGATACAACAAGGTGTTATTATTATTATTATACAGGATTTATATAGCGCCGACAGTTTACGCAGCGCTTTACAACATTAGGGCAGGCAGTACAAGTACAATACAATTCAATACAGGAGGAATCAGAGGGCCCTGCTCGTTAGAGCTTACAATCTAGGAGGTACAAACATTCCTCAGAGATTTTGGTCCATAGTGACATGATAACATCACACAATTGCTGCATATTTGTCAGCTGCACATTCATGATGCCAATCTGACGACTCTCTTTCCACCACATCCCAAAGGTTCTCTATTGGATGGAGATGTGGTGAGTGTGGAGGCCATTGGAGTACAGGGACCTCATCATCCAGTGGTGAGATGATTTGATCTTTGTGACATGGTGTATTATCCTGCTGGAAGGAGCCATCAGAAGATGGGGACACTGTAGTCATAAAGGGATGGACATGGTCAGCAATAATACTCAGGTAGGCAGTGGTGTACAAACAATGCTCAATTGGTACTAAGGGGCCCAAAGTGTGCCAAGAAAATATTCCCCACACCATAAAACACCACCACCAGCCTGAACTATTGATACAAGGCAGGATGGATCCATGCTTTCATGTTTACGCCAAATTCTGACCCTACCATCAAAATGTTTGAACTTCAGCAAGTCGTCTTCACCACATCTTGATGTCTAAATGCATTGAGTTGCTGCCATGTGATTGGCTGATTAGCAATTTGTGTTACCAAGCATTTGAACATATGTACCTAATAAAGTGTTTAGTGAGTGTGGGGAAAAAAAGGTGGCATACCTATACACAAGCGGCTACTGTAACCTGGAGCCCTGGTTCACACTGATGCAGGGTGGGGTGGGATTTGCAGTGATTCCTGTGCGTTTTCTGCACTGCGTCACAATCATAGTCTGTCCATGTGAACTGTTGTGGTTATCAATATTAACAACAACCCAAAAACAGTTCACAAAATGCAGTGCAATTGTCAGAATCAGATTGCATAGGTGTGAACACCCACGCAATCCGATTCCAGTGCGGCAAAAAAATTGCATGCACCTTTTTTGTGTGGGTGCGGTGCGATTTGAGCCATACAAAATGAATGGGCTCAAATTGCACTGCAACGAATTGCGTGTGTTTTGAACAGGAATGCAGTGCGGTCCTCTCTGAATCACATGCAGTTTCCTGCACCACACCAATGTGAACATATTGAACAATTGTAGAACAATGCAGAATTCTTTTCAGGATGCTGCGCAGTATCTTTGCCACGGAGCGCTGGATGTCTGCAATGTCATTAAATCTGTGTCCGAATTTTAATCCGGGCAAGCTGACTGTACTGAGGTTGACCTATCGATCAACTTGGGTACAACCAGCATTTCAGATTTTTCTACATACAGTTACTGCCAGGCGGCTGTAGCCACTAGCAGTAACCATTGTATTCTCACAGACGAGAATGCAGAATACAATAGTGTACCGGAGGAATTTCTCCATCAACACTGCGTTCATGGGGGAATTGAGCTATTTTCTTTTCATTCTTTTAGCCATGCTAAAATTGTATCATCTATGACCAGCATAACTCCAACCATTTTTATTCTAGTTTTAAATAAGGGCATGGAAAGGTTAGAACCTCTATTAGGTTTTTCATGCTGCATCTGACCCCACTGGAGAGACTTTCCTTATTATGTGTCTTGGGGACACCGCTTTGACATCAGGTCATGAAATGTCAACACACCAGAATAGGAAGGCACACACCAAAAAAACTATGCTTTCCACTGAAGTTTGCAACCAATCATATTTGCTAATAAATGTGACATGGAATCTATCTAGTTATTGTGATATAACAGATGCAGTTCTACAGATTTCAAACATCTACCACGTTTTTACTGTAAAAAGGAAACTCTGCCATGTACATTTGGTAAGCAACATCTTTGGGTGACAAACAAAAAATGTTGACAAAATGCCAGAAATAAATGTTAACTTTTTGTCACCAGCGATGATAAACCAGTGCCAGGGCTCACATATCTGAAGTCACAATCCATAGAAAATCAAGCACATTGGTACCTTATCCAATATACAAAAGAAAAGCCAGATTAGGCTGTCTCCAAACTGGGACCCTTATCTATTGAATGGCAGAGGGGCTGCAATAAAAGTGCTCTGTTAGGCCAAAAGAGATTAGCTGAGCAGCATTTTGGGAAATGTACACCATTGATCAATAATAATTTCTTCTCTCGTTATAACAAAATATATACAGCACAACACAATTCCGGTCAGCAGTCCTTAAAAACAAGCTTTAGAATATTCGCCCCACACACTTTTTACCAGACTCTAATCCAATGGGGGTCTGTAAGCGGTGGGTGCTGATATAAGGTGACTGTGATATAATGGGGGTCTCTAATGGGGGGTGCTGACTGCTGATCTAATGATTGGTCAGCAACCATTAAATTGGCAGTCAGCATCCCCCATTAGTTCATCTTATTAGAGTCATCTTATATCAGCACCAGTGGCGACTACAGTGTGAATGAGCCCCCCTGTAGTGACGCCACTGATCAGCGCTGCTCCTTACAGAGTGACCCCCATTAGATTAGTGTCCCTGTATATTAGCAGCATAGACTCACCCCCCCCCCTTTATATTAGCAGCATAGACTCACCCCCCTCCCTTTATATTAGCAGCATAGACTCACCCCCCTCCCTTTATATTAGCAGCATAGACCTCCTCCGGGGGATGGTCCCCCCCCCCCTTAGAGACACTGCTAGCTCTGAATCCCTTAAATATCAGACAGTGCCTGCCTTCCCCCCTTTATATTAGCAGCATAATCAGTGGCGGTGCATCCATAATGGCACACAGGCACCGCCACCTCTCTCCAGCCGCCCCTCTATCACCAATAGATAGATTCATGCATTGCATGAATCTATCCATGGCCGCTGCTGCCACCCCCTTTTCGGGAGCAGGGCGCCTGAATTACAGCAGCAGGGGGGTGTTTTTGAAGCACCCGATTAGAGCTGTAGGATCTAAAAGGTGTCAAAAAAAGTGACCTGCGAGCGCAATGCTGGGCCCTCGCAGGTCACTCACTCAGTATTTCACAGGCTTGTCTAAAGCCTCGTTACACGCAATCGGATTGTTGGCCAACAAAGCGTCAGACTTTTGTCCGAAGGGCGTGTGCCAGGAACTTGTCTTGCATACAAACGGTACACAATTGTCGGCCAACAAACACGAACGTAGTGACATACTATGTGGAATTTCAGCTCTTGAGCGCCACCCTTTGGGCACCTTCTGCTAATGTCCTGTCAGGTCACTCAGCTGTGTTAGAAAAGTGAATGAATATTCGCTTTCCTAACACTAAACCGCATCTCTGCCAATCAGGTGCTCGGGTCTGTAACCTGTCACCTGATTAGCTGAAACGACAGGCGCCGCTAATGGACGTCTATCAGGAGGAGAGGACGGGAGATGAGGACGGCAGGAGAGGCACGCAGGACCCCGCTTGTTGCTGTCACCCGCTGCCCCACCAAGACAGGGTAAGTGGCGGGCAGACGGCGAGTGGGTGGGGGGTGTCACACTGGGGGCATTGAAGGGCACACTGGCAGCATATGATGGGCACACTGGCAGCATTTTGATGGCACAGTGGCTGCGTTTGATGGGCACCGTGGCTGCGTTTGATGGCACAGTGGCAGCGTTTGATGGCACAGTGGCAGCATTTAGATGGGCACAGTGGCTGCATTTGATGGGCACAGTGGCTGCATTTGATGGGCACAGTGGCAGCGTTTGATGGCACAGTGGCAGCGTTTGATGGCACAGTGGCAGCGTTTGATGGGCACAGTGGCTGCATTTGATCGGCACAGTGGCTGCATTTGATCGGCACAGTGGCTGCATTTGATGGGCACAGTGGCAGCGTTTGATGGCACAGTGGCTGTGTTTGATGGGCACAGTGGCTGCGTTTGATGGGCACAGTGGCTGCATTTGATGGGCACAGTAGCTGCATTTGATCGACACAGTAGCTGCGTTTAATAGGTACAGTGGCAGGGTTTGGCACAGTGGCTGCGTTTGATGGGCACAGTGGCTGCGTTTAATAGGTACAGTGGCAGGGTTTGGCACAGTGGCAGCATTTGAGGGCACAGTGGCAGTGTTTGTTTGAGGGAGGGCACAGTGGCAGCGTTTGTTTGAGGGCACAGTGGCAGCATTTGAGGGCACAGTGGCAGTGTTTGTTTGAGGGCACAGTGGCAGCAATTGATGATTTCTTTTTCACATTTTTTTGCTCCCCCCCAAGCAAAATTTTTGAGCCACTGTGCATAATAGACCCCCCTGGGTGACGGTGCCCCCCCCCCCCCCCTTAGAGACCCTGCTACCTCTAAAATCCCTTAAGTATCAGACAGTGCCTATCTCCACCCCCCCACCCCCCCATAGAGCAAGAAAACCCTCCTTACCTTTCAGGAGCCGCTGTAAATGTGTATGCGATATGGGGGCGGAGTCTAACACCATGCTCTCTCTCATCGCGTCCCTGGTTGCTAGGAGACCAGACAGTTCCATTCACTGTCTATGGCTGGCATCGGCGCCGGTGGGTGGGAGAGAGAGCGCAGACACAGAGCCACAAACAATGAGCTCAGCGAAGCTGGCCCCCCTACAATCAGCACAAATAAAAACTCAAGTGTGTTTCTTTAGTGCTACGTTTGTGCTGTTTTGTGCTGTAAAAATTTACATTTGTGCTGCTTTTATTTTTAAGATATTAGCAATTGTTTTTTCCAGACTATGACATCACCTAGCCCCCCTACAACGCCCAAATGATACAAAACTGGTCTCGTTGGTTAGTGCTACGTTTGTGCTGTTTTGTGCTGCTAACATTTCCGTTCTATCTCTTATCGTTTTTGCGTTATTAATGATTTATTAAAGGTTACCAAAGGTCACCCAGCCCCCCTACAATGCCCAAATGACACAAAACTGGTCTCATTGGTTAGTGCTACGTTTGTGCTGCTAAAAATTCCATTCTATCTTTTATCGTTTTTGTGTTATTAATGATTTATTAAAGGTCACCAAAGGTCAGTCAGCCCCCCTACAACGCCCAAATGACACGAAACTGGTCTCGTTGGTTAGTGCTATGTTTGTGCTGGTTTGTGCTGCTAAAATTTTTATTTGTGCTGTTATGGTTTTTAAGTTATAACAGTTTTTTTTTTTTTCAAACCCCACTCACTTTACCCTCCCCCCCCTACAATCAGCACAAATAAAAACTCAAGTGTGTTTCTTTAGTGCTACGTTTGTGCTGTAAATATTTACATTTTTGCTGCTTTTATTTTTAAGATATTAGCAATTGTTTTTTCCAGACTATGACATCACCTAGCCCCCCTACAACGCCCAAATGACACAAAACTGGTCTCGTTGGTTAGTGCTACGTTTGTGCTGTTTTGTGCTGCTAAAAATTCTGTTCTATCTTTTATTGTTTTTTTGTTATTAATGATTTATTAAAGGTCACCAAAGGTCACTCAGCCCCCCTACAATGCCCAAATGACACAAAACTGGTCTCATTGGTTAGTGCTACGTTTGTGCTGCTAAAAATTCCGTTCCATCTTTTATCGTTTTCGCGTTATTAATGATTTATTAAAGGTCACCAAAGGTCAGTCAGCCCCCCTACAACGCCCAAATGACACTAAACTGGTCTCGTTGGTTAGTGCTATGTTTGTGCTGGTTTGTGCTGCTAAAATTTTTATTTGTGCTGTTATGGTTTTTAAGTTATAACAGTTTTTTTTTTTCAAACCCCACTCACTTTACCCCCCCTGCAATCAGCACAAATAAAAACTCAAGTGTGTTTCTTTAGTGCTACGTTTGTGCTGTTTTGTGCCGTAAAAATTTACATTTGTGCTGCTTTTATTTTTAAGATATTAGCAATTGTTTTTTCCAGACCATGACATCACCTAGCCCCCCTACAACACCCAAATGACACAAAACTGGTCTTGTTGGTTAGTGCTACGTTTGTACTGTTTTGTGCTGCTAAAATTGTGGTTCTATCTTTTATCGTTTTCACATTATTAATGATTTATTAAAGGTCACCAAAAGTCAGTCAGCCCCCCTACAACACCCAAATGACACAAAACTGGTCTAGTTGGTTAGTGCTACATTTGTGCTGTTTTGTGTTGCTAAAATTTTTATTTGTGCTGTTATGGTTTTTAAGTTATAACAGATTTTTTTTTTCAAACCCCACTCACTTTACCCCCCCCTACAATCAGCACAAATAAAAACTCAAGTGTGTTTCTTTAGTGCTACATTTGTACTGTTTTGTGCTGTTTAAATTTATGTTCTATCTTTTATCGTTTTTGCGTTATTAATGATTTTTTTTAAAGGTCACCAAAGGTCACTCAGCCCCCCTACTACACCCAAATGACACAAATTTGGTCTCGTTGGTTAGTGCCTCATTTGTGCTGGTTTGTGCTGCTAAAATTTTTATTTGTGCTGTTATGGTTTTTTAGTTATAACAGCTTGTTTTTATATTTGTGCTTTTTTGTGTCATAATAATAAAAATTTGTGCTGCTTTTTTTTAAGATAATAGCAATTTGTTTTTTCCAGATGATGACATCACCCCGCTCTCCTGTCACGTACCTGGTTAGTGAGCTCCTGGTTAGAAAGCAGCCATGGGGGCACAGTGAGGTATGAGTGCCTGTGATCAGTCCAGTAGACTGCGTGGTGGCAGCAGTCAGCAGGTGGATGTGACGGCAGAACCAGCTGGTGGCAGATGAGCTGGCACTGAGCTTGGCTGGTGGCAGACTGTGGGTAAGCAGCTGGAAGCATAAGACAGATGAGACCTTGCTGGGCTGAAGAGCTGTAGCAGGCTGGATGAGCAGGATGCAGGGTCAGATGAGCCGGATCCATAATGGTCAGGCAGATCAGGCATAGACGGCACACAACAGGATAGTCAGGTCACAAGCCAAGTCAGCAACAGGAGGTAGATCAGGCAAGAAGAGAAGGCAGAAGCAGAATCCAGAGACAAGCCAAGGTCAGGGCAGGTAGCAGTCAAACGGAGGTCAGGTGCAAGCTGGGTTAGGACCAGAGGTCAAACACAGGAATCAGGAATGAACACACAGAAGCGGCACACCAAATTACAGCCTGTTTAAATAGTCTGGTGCCAGCATTGGTGACAGGCTCACGCTCATCTGCCCAGCCAGTTGCCAATCTGCGCATGCACATATGTATGTACAGGGAGACATCATTTGTGCTATGCGAAAGCCTTCCCTGATTCCCCCTACAACAGCCAAACAAAATGAAAATGGGCTGGTTGGTTAGTGCCACGTTTGTGTTGGTTTGTGCCTATTTATTTTCCATTCTTTTTCCTTTTGTTTTTCAGTTATTGTTTGAACCCCCAAGTTATTCAGTTATTTAATAAAGGTCACCACTTTTCGTTTTTCAGTTATTTACTATTTATTAAAGGTCACCAAAGGTCACTCAGCCCCCCCTACACATGAAACTGGGTTGGTTGGTTAGAGCTGCGTTTGTGCTGTTAAAATTATTATGTGTGCTGCTTTGATTTCTTAATTGTAAAAGTTTGTTTTTATTTGATCAAACTCCACCCACTTGGCATCCCATGTTATTAGATACTATAAGGTCTCATGCACATGAGACGCTGTTAAACGCGTTAAATAGTAAATAACTGAAAAACAAAAAGTGATAGAACTGATATTTAAACAGCACAAACCAGCACAAAGGAGGCACCAACCAGCCCAGTTTCATGCCCTTTGTCTCTTGTAGGGGGGCTGGGTAACCTTTGGTGACCTTTAATAAATCAACAATAACTGAAAAACAAAAGGAGATAGAATGGAAAGTAAATAGGCACAAACCAACACAAACGTGGCACTAACCAACCAGCCCGTTTTCACTTTGTTTGGCTGTTGTAGGGGGTGTCAGGGAAGCTTTCGCATAGCACAAATGATGTCTCCCTGTACATACATATGTGCATGCGCAGATTGGCAACTGGCTGGGCAGATGAGCGTGAGCCTGTCACCAATGCTGGCACCAGACAGACTATTTGAACAGGCTGCAATTTGGTGTGCCGCTTCTGTGTGTTCATTCCTGATTCCTGTGT
Organism: Aquarana catesbeiana; assembly: GCF_042186555.1. Classification (NCBI taxonomy): domain Eukaryota; kingdom Metazoa; phylum Chordata; class Amphibia; order Anura; family Ranidae; genus Aquarana; species Aquarana catesbeiana. Next base: position 234,192,318 of record NC_133336.1, read on the forward strand.
TTGACCTCTGATCCTAACCCAGCTTGCTCCTGACCTCCGTTTGACTGCTACCTGTCCTGACCTTGGCTTGTCTCTGGATTCTGCTTCTGCCTTCTCTTCTTTTCTGATCTACCTCCTGTTGCTGACTTGGTTTGTGACCCGACTATCCTGTTGTGTGCCGTCTATGCCTGATCTGCCTGACCATTATGGATCCGACTCATCTGACCCTGCATCCTGCTCATCCAGCCTGCTACAGCTCTTCAGCCCAGCAAGGTCTCATCGGTCTCCTGCTTCCAGCTACTTACCCACAGTCTGCCACCAGCCAAGCTCAGTGCCAGCTCATCTGCCACCAGCTGGTTCTGCCGCCACATCCACCTGCTGACTGCTGCCACCACGCAGTCTACTGGACTGATCACAGCCTCTCATACCTCACTGTGCCCCCATGGCTGCTTTCTAACCAGGAGCTCACTAACCAGGTACGTGACAGGAGAGCGGGGTGATGTCATCATCTGAAAAAAACAAATTGCTATTATCTTAGGCCTCTTTCACATGGACGATCCGTATGTCCGTTTTTCATCCTTCCGTTTTCGGATGAAAAACGGACATACATTCATCCCTATGGAGCGTCGGATGTCAGCGGTGACATGTCCGCTGACATCCGACCCCGCTCCGATCCGAAAAGTGTAACGGAGGAAAAACCTACTTTTCCATCCGTGATCGGATCGGGTGACGACGGACACTACGGTCCGTCGTCATCCGATCCCCCCCATAGGGGGGACAAACCGGCACAAACCAGCACAAACGTAGCACTAACCAACGAGACCAGTTTTGTGTCATTTGGGTGTTGTAGGGGGGCTGATTGACCTTTGGTGACCTTTAATAAATCATTAATAACGCAAAAACGATAAAAGATAGAACAGAATTTTTAGCAGCACAAAACAGTACAAACGTAGCACTAACCAACGAGACCAGTTTTGTGTCATTTGGGCGTTGTAGGGGGGCTAGGTGATGTCATAGTCTGGAAAAAAAAATTGCTAATATCTTAAAAATAAAAGCAGCACAAATGTAATTATTTACAGCACAAAACAGCACAAACGTAGCACTAAAGAAACACACTTGAGTTTTTATTTGTGCTGATTGTAGGGGGGCCAGCTTCGCTGAGCTCAAACAATGCAGTGTGATCCGGGCGGCTGCTGCTGCGCTGCAGGACATTGGCCACTGAAGCGGGGAAGAAGGGGGGCCAGGGCGGGTGCAGTGCTGCTGGCGGAAGAAAGAGCCAGGGGAGAGAGGAGTTCTGCAGCTGCCTGATTACACTGCGGGGGTTCTTCTTCTTCTGGAGAGGGGGGCGGGGGGAGTCTGCTGGCCGGAGAGAAAATCTACTCTGACACTGACACACAGGCAGGGGGTGGGGTGGTGATCTGACTGGAGCCTGGGACTGTTCTATAGTGGAGCCTATGCATTGCTGCTGTGTCCGGGTGTCGGGAGAACACAAACCCGGGCACAGCTGTCCAAACCCGGACTGTCCGGGTCATTCCCGTATAGGTGGCAACCCTACTCTTTCTCTGCCTGCCTGTGTGTCTCTCTCTCTATCTGCCGGTCTCGTTCTCTGCCTGCCTGTGTGTCTCTTTCTCTTCCTGCCTGTGTGTCTCTCTCTGCCTGTGTGTGTGTCTGTCTCTCTCTCTCTCTCTGCCTGTGTGTGTGTGTCTCTCTCTGCCTGTGTGTGTGTCTCTCTCTCTCTCTGCCTGTGTGTCTCTCTCTGCCTGTGTGTGTGTGTGTCTCTCTCTCTGCCTGCCTGTGTGTGTCTCTCTCTCTTCCTGTGTGTCTCTCTCTGCCTGTGTGTGTGTGTCTGTCTCTCTCTCTCTCTCTCTGCCTGTGTGTGTGTCTGTCTCTCTCTCTCTCCACCTGTGTGTGTCTCTCTCTCTCTGCCTGTGTGTGTCTCTCTCTGCCTGTGTGTGTGTGTGTGTCTCTCTCTCTCTGCCTGTGTGTCTCTCTCTGCCTGTGTGTGTGTGTCTCTCTCTCTGCCTGTGTGTCTCTCTCTCTCTCTGCCTGTGTGTCTCTCTCTGCCTGTGTGTGTGTGTCTCTCTCTCTGCCTGTGTGTCTCTCTCTCTGCCTGCCTGTGTGTCTCTCTCTCTGCCTGCCTGTATGTGTGTGTCTCTCCCTCTCTCTCTCTCTCTCTCTCTCTCTGCTGGTCTCTTTCTCTGCCTGCCTCTCTCTCTCTTTCTCTCTCTCTCTCTCTCTGCTGGTCCCTCCCTCTGCCTGTGTGTCTCTCTCTCTCTGCCGGTCTCTTTGCCTACCTGTGTGTGTCTCTCTCTGCCTGTGTCTCTCTGCCTGTGTGTGTGTGTCTCTCTCTCTCTCTCTGCCTGCCTGTGTGTCTCTCTCTCTGCCTGCCTGTGTGTCTGTGTCTCTCTCTCCCTGTCTGTCTCTTTATCTGCCTGCCTGTGTCTCTCTCTCTCTGCCTGTGTGTGTCTCTCTATCCCTCTCTCTGCCGGTCTCTTTCTCTCTGTCTGTCTCACCCTCTGCCTGAGGCGCCATGAACAGCTGACTCACAGCTGTTCTTCTTTGGCTATTTTCGGTGGCTCTGTGCTGCGCCTGTGCAGTACAGGTGGGGCATTATCCGCCGGGGGACCTTTTTCGGCAGGACATCGGCCCTGCGTGCAGGCACACAGAGAACATGCAAACTCCAGGCAGGTAGTGATCTGATAATTCAAGTGCTGCTAAGTGGAAGTGCTAACCACTTAGCCATAAGGCTGCATTCACACCTTGATGTTTTGAATTGTGGGCATATTTCCCGTGATTCTGCCCACGATTTCAAAATGCCTAGGTGTGAATGAAAAATCGCACAACGCACATTTGAGATGCCATTTATTTGAATGGCACCTAAGATCACAGTAAGTTTCTTCTACGCAATAAATCACGCTGCAATTGCGGGAAATCACATCACATGAAGCTTGCCCCCCCAAAAAAGTTCAGGAGCTTCTTTTGGGTGACATGCTTCAGGCAATGTGGTCTACCACAATTGCAGCGTGATATATCGTGAGTCAATTGCGGCAGAATCGCACTGCGCACATTACTGTGTTAAAGTGGGGTTCCACCCAAAAAAACAAACATATCTAAAAAATTCTAAAAAAAAAACAAAAAAACATTTGGATATTTTTTTTTTTTTTTACTTACCTATAAATGCCTGTTGCTAGGTGGTCCCTCGTAGTCTGCCCCTTCCTCTGCCTGGGCTGGTGACATCACTTCCCCCTGGCACAGGAAGGGCTCGGCTCTTCTCCCTCCCTCCTGTCAATCATCTGGGACCCATTACAGGTCCCAGGTGATTGAGCGGCCAATCACGGCGCGCGGCGCCGCTCGCTCATGCGCAGTGGGTGCCAGGCTGTGAAGCCACAGCCCGGCGCCCACAGTTGAAATGCCGGCGCCGACGAGCGGAGGGGGGGGACGAGCGGGGCTTCGATCCCCCGCATCGCTGGACCCAGGGACAGGTAAGTGTCCAATTAAAAGTCAGCAGCTGCAGTATTTGTAGCTGCTGACTTTTAATTTTTTTTTTTATGGCCCCCCCTGAGTGGAACTCCTCTTTAATGTCACTGGCAGGGAAGGGGTTAAGCACTAGGGGGCGATCAAGGGGTTAACTGTGTTCCCTAAATGTGTGTTCTAACTGTAGGGGGAGGAAAATGACTATAGGAGATGACAAATTGTGGTTCCCATCTCATAGGAACTCACAATCTCTCTCTCCTCTCAGAACAGAACAGGGATTTGTGTGCTTGCACACACACACACGTCCTTGTTCTGCCTCTCGTGCCTGTGATCGCTCGTGGCCAGCGGTCATCGTGACCACTGGTCATGAGCATCAGCACCCCAGCGGTGCGTGCGCGCCTGCTATCACGCTTAACCACTTAAGGACCGGGCCTCTTTTTTGTGTGTTGTTTACAAGTTAAAAACATTTTTTTTGCTATAACCCCCAAACATTATTCATTTTTTTTTCTAACATCCTAGAGAATAAAATGGCGGCCTTGCAATACTTTCTGTCACACTGTATTTGCGCAGCGGTCTTACAAGCGCACTTTTTTGAAAAAATACACTTTTTTAAATAAAAAAATAAGACATCAGTAAAGTTAGCCCAATTTTTTTTTATATTGTGAAAGATAATGTTACGCTGAGTAAATTGATACCCAACATGTCACGCTTCAAAATTGCGCCCGCTCGTGGAATGGCGACAAACTTTTACCCTTAATCTCCAGGTGACGTTTAAAAAATTCTACAGGTTGCATGTTTTGAGTTTCAGAGGAGGTCTAGGGCTAGAATTATTGCTCTCACTCTACCGATCGCGGCGATACCTCACATGTGTGGTTTGAACACCGTTTTCATATGCGGGCGCTACTCACGTATGCGTTCGCTTCTGCACGCAAGCTTTTTTACTTATTTATTTACCTTTTTATTTTTACACTGTTTTAAAAAAAATAAAAATAAATTGTGTCACTTTTATTCCTATTACAAGGAATGTAAACATCCCTTGTAATAGAAAAAAAGCATGACAGGACCTCTTAAATATGAGATCTGGGGTCAAAAAGACCTCAGATTTCATATTTACACTAAAATGCAATTAAAAAAAAAAAAATTGTCATTAAAAAAAATTAACAGAAAAAATGGCCCTTTAAGAGCTATGGGCGGAAGTGACGTTTTGACGTCGCTTCCGCCCTGCAATGTTATGGAGACGGGTGGGGGCCATCTTCCCCTCACTCATCTCCATGCACAGCCACGGGAAGGATCCGATTGCCTCTGCCGCTGCCGACGGCTCCAGTAAGCGACAGAGGGCACCGGATCGTGGCAGGAGGGTCCTCCGCCGATAAAAGTGATCTCGCAGCGAATCCGCCGCACTTTTATCTTGTACTGGACCGCCGGGCGAACACGGCGATACTAGAGTTGCCACCTCATCCCTTTAAACCCGAACACCTTTGAATTGCACAGGTTCTGAGGCTAATTAAATGCAGATAAGGCACCAAGTGAGTTTAATTACCACCTTAATCAGCCACAGAACCTGTGTAATTCATGTGTGTTCGGGTTTAAAAGGATGAGGTGGCAACCATAGGCGATACCGGGGTTATGACAGCTAGATGCTGCCATAACAACAATATCCGTCCTCAAAGTGAGGATGTATATCGGCGTGCGGCACTCCGGAAGTGGCTTTAAAGGGACCGGCGTACAGCTACGATGGTTCGCGGGATCGTGCCAACCTGCCGCGGAATAATGACGGCAGCTGGTCGGCAAGTGGTTAAAGCGGAGTTCCACACAATTTCCCAAATTAAGCTTATTACCAAGCTGGCATAATATACATAGTCAAATGGCAAGATTTTTATTTTTTTTTCCTAAGGGTTACCTTTTTATGCAGTATTAATGTGGCGTTTCCTGTGTCAGCCACCCGCGGGTATCGCCGTCATATCCGGCTGCGCATTGTCCCCTGGGATCTATGAATCAATCTTCCCAGTCAGTGTGGCCAGCCGCCGCTAAATATCGCGAGATCCCGAAACCGGAAGTGACGCGATGACGCCAGCTGGAATGAGATCTGTGTGGTTTTGTTTTTCTTCGTTGCCATCACTATACCTCCCAACATTTTGAGATGGGAATGAGGGACACCTACTAGCAAACGTATGTAGGCATTGGACACGCTCCCTGCCACTCCCCCTTAAAGGAGAATTAACCAATAAAAAAAGTTAATTAAATCCACAAGGGCTTTATTTTTAGCACTATATTCCTTTATATTAGCTTTTAAAATTTACAAATGCAGCAATTTAGAATTTGGATGAAAGGTTTAGCATTGAGAAACACTTTTTGAAAGATGAAAAGTGCATTTTATATATATCTATATAGATCAGACCAAAATGAGGGACAAATGAGGAGGAAAGAGGGACAGAGGGACATTGCTCGTAATCAGGGACAGTCCCTCGAAATCAGGGACAGTTGGGAGCTATGCCATCACAACGGGGCGCACACTTCCGACTATACCGCCTATTGTGGTGGCAATGTCGGAAGCTTACGGCCCTGCGATGTGTACATAATGCGCTTGCACGGGAACAGGCGGTGCATACCGTATCCCGGAACTGGCTGCTTGTGGGCTTCACATGCCCACAGGCAAGATGACAACTGCCAGTAGCACAGAATATAAGTTCTTTTTACATACGAAAACAGACGTCAGGGGGTAATTTTGAAAAAACAAGTGAGTGGGACATTAACTACTTCCCACCCGGTCAATGTACATAAACAGCCGGGTGGGTGCTCTCTCCTTCTGAGTGGACGTTCAGAAACGTCCCTCAGAAGGAGGGGGATCGCGTGTGTGGGCCCGCTCAGCGGCGCGATCCCGATGCGCTCGTGTCACCCGTGTCTCCGATCAGCAGGAGGGCTGTGTGATTGGCCCTCCTGATCACATGACGGCCGTGTCCAGTCTCAGCCGTCATGTGATGTAAACACAGAGCCGGTTGCTAGGCAATCGGATCTCCTCTTCTCACACAGAAGTTGTCGGTGAGGAGAGGAGAGGGGATCGCTGCAGCCGGCTGGTAATCAGTGAGTATGAGCTGTTTTTTACAGCTTTTTACTCACTGATCACCAACCTAGTGTCACCACACAATGTAAACCACACACGTCCCCACACAATGTCCCCAAAACACATACCCCCCAAAAAATAAAAACACCTGTCCCCCACATATGTCCCACTAAAATCACATGTCCCAATGGTTATCTATTGGATTTCTTTTAAAATAAAAAGAAGAAAATATAGTTTTTGTTTTTTTTTCCAAATTTCCGCTCTTTTTTCTCTTATATTGCAAAAAATAAAAAAACAAAGTCATGAATAAACACCACCAAAAGAAAGCTCTATTTGTGCGAACAAAATGACAAAAAATTTCATTTGGGTACAGCGTAGCATGACCGCGAAATTGTCATTGAAAGTGCGAGAGCGCTGAAAGCTGAAAATTGGTCTGGGGAAGGAAGGGGGGCGAAAGTGCCCAGTATTGATGTGGTTAACATTGTATGAACTTAGGAATTTTGGAAAAAAAATTTTTAAAAAATTTGATTGGACATTGGAACTCTGCTTTAAATTCAGACCAAATATGAGTCTGAATGTCAGCGTTACCGCTCTGAACACCCTCCTTACTGAGGAATGTCAGACAACAGTGTGAATACTTGTTTAGAGGTCTACATTCTCGGAAAGCAGTACATTGCTAATTATAAATGTCTGCAGTCATGTGATTTTGTAGGAGGAACTGTATGCATAACACACAGAATTGCATCATGTAGGAAAACAACTCTCAACTCGCTCTGCAGCCATTTTGGACAAGAGACTGGGAGATTGTGAAATATAAAACTTTCATACGGAGGTAAATAGGATGGACTTTGTTATGGTATTTGTTGTGGTATTTCCTGGGTAGTAAAACATGATTGATTGCTTTCACTATGATCTTTAGATTTCACTATTTGTTAACCTCTAAAGCTCGGCAATTTCTCACTGAAAATCTAGTATTTCTCCTTGTCTTACAAGACTCCTATACAGATCTATAGGGGATGTAAAACTTGTAATTAGTGAGCAAAATAAGCTGCAGCTGTGCATAGTAGCCAATCAGCTTCTCCCATTCAAAGGTTTTTTTTATTGAAAGATCAACATATGGTAACACGTATAATGTATCAATTAAGGACCGTTCCTCTTTTTCAGACTTGTTGTTTACAAGTTAAAAACACGTTTTTTTTTTTTGCTAGAAAATTACTTAGAACCCCCAAACATTATACATTTTTTTTTCTAACACCCTAGAGAATAAAATGGGAGGTCATTGCAATACTTTCTGTCACACCGTATTTGCGGCAGCGGTCTTTTAGGCTCCATTCACACTAGTGCGTTTTTTGATGCATTTTGCAGAAATGCATGGGAATTTTTTAACATGGGTTCCTATGGAACATGTTCACATCAATGCCTTTTTGTACCTCTGCGTTTTTAGAAAGGGTCAGGGACTTTTTTTTATGCAAAATGCAGCATTTTGCATGTAATAGAATTCATTCAAATGGACCAGCATCAAAAACGCAAGTGCAGCATTTTTGCAGCGTTTTTACAGTGTTTTTGCAGCGCTTTTGATACGTTTTGCGTTTTTGGCATTTTTTTTTTTAGACTGTATACAGTCTAAAAAAAACTGTAAAAAAAACGCAAAGCGCGGCAAAAACGCTGTAAAAACGCTGCAAAAACGCTGCTCAAAAACGTGGCAAGCTTTACAAACGAAACTCCAAAAATGCTCAAAAGCAACATGCATAGATGTGAATCGAGCCTTAGGCCCCTTTCACACTGGGGCGGTTTTCAGGCGGTATTGCTCTAAAAATACCGCCTGCAAACCCCCCCTAAACAGCCTCCGCTGTTTGTTCAGTGGGAAAGCCCGAGGGCTTTCCCACTGAAGCGGTGCGCTCGCAGGACGGTAAAAGTCCTGCGAGCCGCCTCTTTGGAGCGGTGAAGGAGCGGTGTATTCACCGCTCCTAAACCGCTCCTGCCCATTGAAATCAATGGGACAGTGCGGCTATACTGCGGTAATACCGCGGCTATAGCCGCGCTGTACGAGCGGATTTAACCCTTTTTCGGCCGCCAGCGGGGGGTTAAAACCGAACCGCTAGCGGACGAATACCGCTGCAAGAACGACGGTACAGCAGCGCTAAAAATAGCGCTGTTGTACCGCCGACGCCCCCACCGCCCCAGTGTGAAAGGGGCCTTTACTTACACATTACATATTACTGTGTAAATGTTACTGGCAGGGAAGGGGTTAAACACTAGGGGGCGATCAAGGGATTAACTGTGTTCCCTGACTGTGTGTTCTAACTGTAGGGGGAGGAGACTGACTATAGGAGATGACAAATTGTGGTTCCCAGCTCGTAGGAACTCACAATCTCTCTCTCCTCTCAGAACAGAACAGGGATTTATGTGCTTACACACACACATGTCCTTGTTCTGCCTCTCGTGCCCGCGATCGCTCGTGGCCGATGGTGATCGCGACCGCCGATCACGAGCATTGGCACCCCAGCGGTGCGTGCGCGCCTGCTATCCCGCTTAACCACTTAAGGACCGGGCCTCGTTTTTGTGTTGTTTACAAGTTAAAAACATTTTTTTTTGCTAGAACCCCCAAACATTATTCATTTTTTTTTCTAACACCCTAGAGAATAAAATGGCGGTCGTTGCAATACTTTCTGTCACACTTTATTTGCGCAGCGGTCTTACAAGCGCACTTTTTTTGGAAAAAATTCACTTTATTGAATAAAAAAAAATAAGACAACAGTAAAGTTAGCCCAATTTTTTTTTATATTGTGAAAGATAATGTTATGCTGAGTAAATTGATATACTCAACATATCACGCTTCAAAATTGCGCCCACTTGTGGAATGGCGTCAAACTTTTACCCTTAAAAATCTCCATAGGCGACGTTTAAAAAAAAAATTCTACAGGTTGCATGTTTTGAGTTACAGAGGAGGTCTAGGGCTAGAATTATTGCTCCCGCGCTAACGATCGCGGTGATACCTCACATGTGGTTAAACCACCGTTTTCATATGCGGGCGCTGCTCACGCATGCGTTCGCTTCTGCGCGCAAGCTAGTCGCTTTAAAAAATTTTTTTTTCTTATTTATTTTATTTATTTTTACACTGTTTTTTAAAAAAAATAGTTTGGGTCACTTTTATTCCTATTACAAGGAATGTAAACATCCCTTGTAATAGAAAAAAAGCATGACAGGACCTCTTAAATATGAGATCTGGGGTCAAAAAGACCTCACATCTCATATTTACACTAAAATGCAATAAAAGAAAAAAAAAATTGTCATTGGAACAAAATGACAACAGAAAAATTTGCCTTTAAGACGTATGGGCGGAAGTGACGTTTTGACGTCACTTCCCCCTGCTATGGTATGGAGATGGGTGGGGGCCATCTTAGCCTCACTCGTCTCCATACCCAGCCACAGATAGGACCCAATCGCCTCCGCCGCTGCCAACGGCTCCGGTAAGCGGCAGAGGGCGAATCCGCCGCAGAGACCACCATTATCGTTAACGGAACCGCCGCCTGAAGAGATGAATACCTCGGTTGTGGCAGCAGCTGCTGCCATTACTGAGATATCCCTCTTCAAAGTCAGGATGTATATAGTCGTGTGGCGGTCGGTAAGTGGTTAAGCATTTGGCTGCCCAAAGACCAGAGGAGCACTTTTTGCGATTCGCCACTGCGTCGCTTTAACTGACAATTGCGTGGTCGTGCGGTGTGGCTCCCAAACAAAATTGACGTCCTTTTTTCCCCCACAAATAGAGCTTTCTTTTGGTGGTATTTGATCACCTCTGCGATTCTTATATTTTGCGCTATAAACAAAAAAAGTGACAATTTTAAAAAAACGCAATATTTTTTACTTTTTGCTATAATAAATATCCCCCAAAAATATATAAAGAAAACTATTTTTTTCCTCAGTTTAGGCCAATATGTATTCTTCTACATATTTTTGGTAAAAAAAAAATTGCAATAAGCGTATATTGATTGGTTTGCGCAAAAGTTATAGCGTCTACAAAATGGGATAGTTTTATGGCATTTTTATTAATATTTTTTTTTTACTAGTAATGGCGATCTGCGATTTTTATCATGACTGCAACATTATGGCGGACACGTCGGACAATTTTGACACATTTTTGGGACCATTGGCATTTATACAGCAATCAGTGCTATAAAAATGCATTGATTACTGTAAAAAATGTCACTGGCAGGGAAGGGGTTAACACTAGGGGGTGATCAAGGGGTTAATTGTGTTCCCTATTGTATGTTCTAACTGAAGGGGGGAGGGGACTGTTTAAGGGAGATAACAGATTGTCTGTTCATACTCTGCATATTTTAAATATATTCCATATCACCTGTTGCCTTATGAAATGATAATAAGAGAGAAAGCCAATCAGCTTCTAACTTCAGCTTGTTCAATTAAAGCGGAATTCCACCCAAAAATGGAACTTCCGCTTTAAGGGAGGTGACTCCCCCGACATGCCACATTTGGCATGTCATTTTTTTTTGGGGGGGGAGTGGATACCCTCTTTTTTGAGGGTTCCAGCGCTCACTTCCTCCTGGGGCACCGCGGCACCGGAAGGGAGATTACCTCTCCCCCCTCCCTCTCGACAATCATCTGGGACACAAATCCCAGAGGATTGCCCGGCCAGTCACAGCACGCCGCGTGGCTCGCTCATGCGCAGTGTGTGCCCAGGAGAGGAGGTGGAGACGAGCAGGGCTTCGTTCTACCGCATCGCTGGATCCCTGGGACAGGTAAGTGTCCGATTAATAAAAGTCAGCAGGTGCGGTATTTGTAGCTGCTGACTTTTAATTTTTTAAAATTTTTTCTTTTAAGCGGAACTCTGCTTTAAGTTTAGACAAAAAGCCCCCCCGTTCACATCGGGGTGATTTGACATGCCAAATCCAGTGGTGGCTGGTGGTTTTTTGTTGGGGGGGGCAGCAAACAACCGACCCCCACCCAAACTAAACATAAATAAAGTGGTATTATGTTACAATATATGGCCAATGATTCATGGCTGGAACCTGCTGATTGGCTTAGACAATTACAGTACTGAGCAGCACTGTACACGGCGATGTGTCTGTTTTTTCTCCTTGCAAAGCAGGAAGAAAAAACAAACATAGTAAAAGCAGCACACAGTACACATTACTGGGCACACAGTTAAACCACACCTCCCAACTTTTTGAGATGGGAATGAGGGACACCTATCAGCAAAAGTACGCAGGCATAGGACACACCCCTTGCCACGCCCCTTAAAGGAGAATTGTTACAAAAAAAAACTAGATTTGTTAAACCCACAAATGCTTTTTTTTTTTTTTCTTTACCACTACTATTCCTTTATATTGGCTTTTGGACTTTATAAATGCAGCCATTTAGAAATCAGATGAAAAGTTTAGCGCTGGAAAACACTTTTTGATGGATAAAAAGTGCATTTTATATACAACTATATAGATCAGATCAAAATGAGGGACAAATGAGGAGGAATGAGGGACAGAGGGACATTGCTCCAAATCAGGGATAGTCCCTCCAAATCAGGGACAGTCCCTCGAAATTAGGAACAGTTGGGAGTGATGATTAAGGCCTCATGCACACTGGACGTTATAATAACGTTATAAAAATGCCAGTAGCTTTGCAGTAAGTTTTTCAACTTCTTTCAAGGTTTTTGCAATAGCGTTTTTATTTTATTTTTTTGAAGAAAATGTTTTTTATTTTTTTTTTTTCAATGGATCAAAAACGTTAAACGCTGGTGAGTGACGTTTTCGAGCGTTGATTGACGTTTATCAGCGTTAGAGCGTTTTTACAGCTGAAAAACGTCTCTCAGAACCCAATAGTTTTGGGTTCATTTTACTGCTCAAAAACGCCACTGCCCAAAACTGCTGATAACAGCCCATGTGTGCATGGACACATAGGATAACATGATGGAGAAATTGGGTGAAATGTGCAGCGCTTATGTGATCATATAAACCATAACAAATAATATGAGTACAGAAAACGTGAATAATAAATGATGTGCTCAAAAATACTCCAAGCAGTCCTCTATTATGACATGTAATGTCTATAAACAGAGGAACTTGGACGTGTGATGTCCAAAAAAGAAAAAAGTCAATGACAAGCTTCAGTCATGTGTGATGATAATCCTCAACCACATGTGGATATAATATAGTGACAGTCTTTAACTTCAAATATGTATGATGTAATAACAGTTATTAGTAGGTCCACCACCAAAGACACCAGAAGCTGCTTACCAGAGGGATTGAACTCAAATAGGTGTACACCTAGTGAGTCAATCAAGCTTTGTGGTATAATATACCAAGGGGATCAGATGCTCTATCCAGATATGACCTCCAGATGAACCTCCGAACAAGTGTAAGGCATGGATGGACTCAGTAGATATAGGCAGTCAGCCCCATCATTAAAAGAAAGAGGAAGGCATATAGTGTAACTCCGTATGGAAATTTTAATACATAAAAAGCAAAGGAAATACACTCACGTGTTTAGCAGTAAAATCAAGCGCTTGTATAAAAGAAGACAGTGGTCTCAGCATATCCTCCGACGCGTTTCGACTTAGAAGTCATCATCTGGGTACGGATGGATTCCAATGGGGTTTTTTTTTATTTGAAGCCGAGGCTCTAATTGGCTTCAAAAAATGGTTGGGCTCAGGGCGCACAGCACTGCACCCTGAGCCCACCCAGTTGGGTGACAATAGTGAATGAATAATTGCTATTGTCACACTGATTCTCCTTCCAGCCAATCAGGTAGCGGTTCGTGAGGCCCCTCACCTGATTAGCTGAAAGGTAGGGTTGCCACCTTTTCTTCAACCCAAACCCGACGCAGTAGCGGCGTTTTGCGGGCGGTTTTAACAATTTTTCGCCCGCTAACGCGGGGGGGTTAAAACCGCCCTGCTAGCGCCGCTTAAACGATGGTAAAGCGGCGCTATATTTAGCGCCGCTGTACTGCCAGCACCCGCACGCCTCAGTGTGAAAGTAGCTTTATGCAGAAATGTATTGGATATGTTTTATATTAGAAAGTAAAAAATATAGATTTTTTTTTCAAAAAATGTCAGTCTTTTTTCATTTTATATAATAAAAAATAAAAAAACCCAGTGGTGATCAAATACCACCAATAGAAAACTTTATTTGTGTTTATGAAAATAAATTATATAAATTTTATTTGGGTACAGAGTTGTATGACCGCACAATTGCCAGTTAAAGTAGTGCAGTGCTGAACAGCAAACAATAGCCTGGTCATAAAGGGTCATGAAACCTTCTGAAGCTTAAACTGGTTATAACCCTAACCCATTAAGGTGGTAGAAATCGCAGATCACCGCCATTACTATTAAAAAATAAATAAATAATAAAAAGGCCATAAATGTATTCCCTATTTTGTAGATGTAACGAGCCCCTTTCTCGCTCGGTTCCACTCTCCCGACACTCCTCTGCAGCTATAGAATCAGATTGCAACGTCTGATGGTTCGGTCATCCAATGCTGCGGGATTAGAACTACAGCTATGTGCCATTATAACCCAGCTGTGATAGCTCAGAACAAACACCAGGCAGGCTGTATGTAAGTTCAACCAGGAATCTCTCTTTATTGACAGGAATACAGTCTTATTTATACAATAAAAGAGGAGGTGCAGACCTCCTGCTCATATTACTCTAACAATACAGCTGTAACCTAATTAACTTAATTAACATGAGCTAATTAACTAATACCTTTAGACAGCCTAGATGACTCAGACATGACCTTTAGACCAGACTGGATGTCTTGTAGTTCAGAAAATCCAATCAACATTTTTACAATCAACATAGACTCTTCTTCACACAATAGCAGAGTTAATTAACACAAACAACAATGGGGATCTAATGACTCTTAGATCCCATACTATAGACTTATTTACAATACACATTTTAGCAGACAACAGACAGACAGGTGCTGGAATTTACATCAGCATCTCCTAACAGTATCTGCCCCAGCATTATGAATCAGCCACTATTCCAATATGGCAAATCCAGGGTCCCCAGAGTTTGTGTGTCCTGGGGGACCAGGACCTGAATCCACAGTAATACCACCTCAAGGGTCCTCAGGCATACAGCTCACAAAGAGCACCGTTCCCCCAAATGCCAGGGCCCATGATCGATCGGCAAGAGGCTAGCATACAGTCCCCTCCAAAAGTCTCTTTCCCGGCTAGGTCTGTCACAGTAGACACTATAACTTCTGCTCAACCTTTTTTTTTTTTTTTTTTTAATACATATCGGCCTAAACTGATTAAGACATTTTTTTTATTAATTTGGGATATTTATTATAGCAGAAAGTAAAAAATATTGTATTTTTTTTTTTAAATTGTCACTCTTTTTTTGTTTCTAGCGCAAAAAATAAAAACCTCAGAGGTGATCGAATACCACCAAAAGAAAGTTCTATTTGTGGGAAAAAAAGGATGTCAATTTTATTTGGGTACAGCGTCGCACGACCGCACAATTGTCAGTTAAATTAACACAGCGCCGTATCGCAAAAAATGGCCTGGTCATTAAGGGGGCAAATCCTTCCGGTCCTTAAGTGGTCCTTATAATAACTTTGACATTAGTTGTCAGAATATCCATTTTAAAGTGATTGCAAAGTTTTTTTGTTTTTTTTTATTAAAATAACAAACATGTGATACTTGTGCAATTGTAATGCACAGAGCATCCCTGAACCTCCTTATTGCAGGTCCTCTGCCGCTGCTCCAGGCTCCTCCTGTTCTGAGTGCACCCCCATAACAAGCTGCTTGCTATGGGGCACACCTGCAGGTTCGCTCCCGAACCAGGCTGTGGGTGAGTGCATTGAGACACACATAGCATGGCTCACCCCCCCCCCCCAGTCTCTGCTCACAGCTTTGATTGACAGAGCAGGAGCCAATGGCTCCCACTGCTGCCCAGCCTCCTGTGAAAAGGGAGGAGAGAAGAGCAGCACCGCTGCAGAATGGGCACAATGCTGGATTGAGATCAGGCTCAGGTAAGTATTTAAGGGGGAGCTGACATAAAAAGGTTTTTTACCTTCATGCACAGAATGCATTAAAGTGGTTGCAAAGGCACAAGGTTTTTTTTTTACTTTCTTGCATTCTATGCATGAAGGTAAAAGACTTTCTGTATGCAGCAGCCCCCTAATACTTACCTGAGCCCCCTCTTGATCCAGCGATGTCTATGAGAGCCTTGCCTCTCCTGGGACTCGCACTCCTGATTGGCTTCCGGCAGCAGCAGGAGCCATTGGCCCCCACTGCTGTCAATCACAGCCAGTGAGCCAATCAGAAGGTGGATGGGGCGGGCTAAGCCGTGGCTCCTTTTGTGAATGGACACACAGAGCCACGAGTTGGAAGTGCACTTGCTTGGGTGCTTGGGCACCCTGCAGGAGGGAGGAGCCAGGACCGCCAGCGAGTGACCTGAGAAGAGGAGGATCCGGGCTGCTCTGTGCAAAACCATTACACAGAGCAGGTAAGTATAACATGTTTGTTTTTAAAAAAAAACAAAAAACAAGGTTTTATATTACTTTAAGGTGAAAAAACATTTGCCTTTCGAACCACTGTAACATTTTTAATGCAATTGCAGATCTGGAAAATTGGTCCTCGCACTTTTCTATTTACAGTAACGTTAGTTTGGATTCAGATGTAAAAGTGGAACTCTGCGGATTCAGATGTAAAGGGGGAACTCTGAGGATTCAGATGTAAAGGGGGAACTCTGAGGATTCAGATGTAAAGGGGGAACTCTGCGAGTTCAGAAGTAAAAGGGAAACTCTGCGAGTTCAGAAGTAAAAGGGAAACTCTGCGGATTCAGATGTAAAAGGGGAACTCTGAGGATTCAGATGTAAAGGGGGAACTCTGAGGATTCAGATGTAAAGGGGGAACTCTGAGGATTCAGATGTAAAGGGGGAACTCTGAGGATTCAGATGTAAAGGGGGAACTCTGAGGATTCAGATGTAAAGGGGGAACTCTGCGAGTTCAGAAGTAAAAGGGAAACTCTGCGGATTCAGATGTAAAGGGGGAACTCTGAGGATTCAGATGTAAAGGGGGAACTCTGAGGATTCAGATGTAAAGGGGGAACTCTGAGGATTCAGATGTAAAGGGGGAACTCTGAGGATTCAGATGTAAAGGGGGAACTCTGAGGATTCAGATGTAAAGGGGGAACTCTACGGATTCAGATGTAAAGGGGGAACTCTACGGATTCAGATGTAAAGGGGGAACTCTACGGATTCAGATGTAAAGGGGGAATTCTACGGATTCAGATGTAAAGGGGGAACTCTACGGATTCAGATGTAAAGGGGGAACGCTACGGATTCAGATGTAAAGGGGGAACTCTACGGATTCAGATGTAAAGGGGGAACTCTACGGATTCAGATGTAAAGGGGGAACTCTACGGATTCAGATGTAAAGGGGGAACTCTACGGATTCAGATGTAAAGGGGGAACTCTGCGGATTCAGATGTAAAAGGGGAACTCTGCGGATTCAGATGTAAAAGGGGAACTCTGCGGATTCAGATGTAAAAGGGGAACTCTGCGGATTCAGATGTGAAAGGGGAACTCTGCGGATTCAGATGTAAAGGGGGAACTCTGAGGATTCAGATGTAAAGGGGGAACTCTGAGGATTCAGATGTAAAGGGGGAACTCTGAGGATTCAGATGTAAAGGGGGAACTCTGAGGATTCAGATGTAAAGGGGGAACTCTGCGGATTCAGATGTAAAAGGGAAACTCTGCGGATTCAGATGTACAGGGGGAACTCTGAGGATTCAGATGTAAAGGGGGAACTCTGCGGATTCAGATGTAAAGGGGGAACTCTGAGGATTCAGATGTAAAGGGGGAACTCTGAGGATTCAGATGTAAAAGGGGAACTCTGCAGATTCAGATGTAAAGGGGGAACTCTGAGGATTCAGATGTAAAAGGGGAACTCTGCAGATTCAGATGTAAAGGGGGAACTCTGCGGATTCAGATGTAAAGGGGGAACTCTGCGGATTCAGATGTAAAGGGGGAACTCTGCGGATTCAGATGTAAAAGGGGAACTCTTGTGATCAACTTCATATGATTAGAAATTAGTTATTTAATTGCAAAATATATGTATAGTTTATACTATAAAAAAGATTGCTGTGCGCCGCTAAAGTGTTCGGGTTTGACTTGAAGAAAAGGTGGCAACCCTAGCTGGGCTGTGAAGGGGCGGGAGCGGCCGGCTCAGGCTCTCAGTGCCTTGCAGGTCCCAATATGGTTGGGTTCCATCCACATGCCTGAACCGGGTGCCGGTCCAGGCATGTGGATGGATCCTGACCATATAGTCACGATCTTGCCCCAGCCTGGACCGGCTCTGTGACGTCAGCCGACAGCAGGCTTCAGCCCCGCTGTCCACTGAAAATGGGTCACAGGAGTGCAGAACGAACTGCACTCATGTGATCCACAGGGGAAGCACAGCCAAACAAGCTTTGGCTATACTTCTCCGATAATACAGAATTATCAAAGTGGGTTTTTTGTTGTTGAGGGACTCTTTTTCATCCATTTATCAACATTTATTGAATTTTATTAACATTGCAGATTATTAGAAATGCGATGATTGCGTCATGTGTCTCGGTGTACACAACGAACTGATTGCTCCTGTAAATGAACTGATCATAAATGAAAAATCAGAGATGAAAAGCTCCTACCCTTGGGGATTACCTGGTAAGCATCAATAGATTATTACCTTTTATTTATATCATCTTTACAGAGAGATAAAACTAAACGAGTAAATAAATACTGAAAATGAATAATCAAAAGTGTTTTTTGAACAATACATTTTTTTGGTGAAAAATGTAGAGCTGAAGTTAAGTATTTTTTGGGGGTGGGTACAGCCCACTCTATGGGCCTTCTGGAAGGGGTCGGATCCTCTTCTGTGTTTTTTTTCGATTCGTTATTTACATAAATTTGTTTCGTAAATTAGTTTCATTAGTTTACCCACTTAAGGACAGAGCCTCTGAGATTTGTTGTTTTATAAGTTAAAAACATTTTTTTTTGCTAGAAAATTACTTAGAACCCCCAAACATTATACATTTATTTTTTTCTAACACCCTAGAGAATAAAATGGCGGTTGTTGCAATACTTTCTGTCACACCGTATTTGCACAGCGATCTTACAAACGCACTTATTTTGGAAAAAATACACTTTTTTTAAATTAAAAAAATAAGACAACAGTAAAGTTAGCCCAATTTTTTTTATATTGTGAAAGATAATGTTACGCCGAGTACATTGATACCCAACATGTCACGCTTCAAAATTGGGTCCGCTCGTAGAATGGCAACAAGCTTTTACTCTTAAAAATCTCCATAGGCGACGTTTAAACAATTTTGCACGTTGCATGTTTTGAGTTACAGAGGAGGTCTAGGGCTAGAATTATCTCACATATATATTATTCTTATTGTAGCCAAATTTACCACCCTAACTCCTCCCACAGCTTTTACACTACATAGACAAGTAATATACTGAAACGTGCAGATTGTTCCCGATTGGTGTGCTATTACTTTGTGGAACATTTC
Organism: Aquarana catesbeiana; assembly: GCF_042186555.1. Lineage (NCBI taxonomy): Eukaryota > Metazoa > Chordata > Amphibia > Anura > Ranidae > Aquarana > Aquarana catesbeiana. Next base: position 234,211,353 of record NC_133336.1, read on the forward strand.
GCCGAATGGTTCACGAAATATCGTCGTTTTTGCGACAAAAATTGGTCCCATAGGAATGAATGGCAAAATGTTCAAAACTAGAGTGGCAGGTGACAAAAGTTGACAACCCCATGATCAGCCAAAACATTATGACCATAGGCGTGTAAAAATTTTTTATATGATCCCACCAAGTGACATAATATCAATCAGTAGATGAATGACCAAAATCAATCAAAAACAAACTGTGTTCACAAATGTGTATCAAAAAGATATATAAAACGATATGTATAAATAGTCCCAGGAGTGTGTGATTAAAGTCTGCTTACCGGACGGCGATGACTGCTGTTACGGCAGTCTCGCCCAGCATAGGTATTATGGTCTCCCAAAACCACAGATACAGAGCGGGACCAGTAGCTTTAACACTCGATCGTAACCGGAAATAGAAAGCAAAACACATCCATAGCGCAATAACGTATAATAAAAGGATTTAATGGAATAAAAGTATTGCACTTACAATTTGGCAGAAAAAATGTAGCAGGAGAGGTATTAGACACAGCGGCGGTGTCTCCGTATGCCGCGATTCACTTTCTGTACTGCAAAGCCCATCCAAGAACGTGATGATGTCACCGTTGTAGGCTCCTCCCTACGCGTTTCGTCACGATAGGACGTCGTCTGGGGATTGGCCGCTGGGTGGATCTTCTACTAACACTCCTCATCACATCTCTCCCGGATGGGTGTTTTTTCTCTATCTTTTTGTAGACTCAATACTATGTTTGGGACTATTTATACATATCGTTTTATATATCTTTTTGATACACATTTGTGAACACAGTTTGTTTTTGATTGATTTATTTTGGTCATTCATCTACTGATTGATATTATGTCACTTGGTGGGATCATATAAAATTTTTTTATATGTCACATATATATTTATAGCGCTGCACTTCGTTGTATATCATATTTTAGGAGTTAGATACTGGACTTTTTAGGTGCTGGCAGCTTTTTTCTTCCACATTTGCTTATTTGTTTTTTCTTTAGATCTGAACGCAGCTTTGACTCTATTTTGGGTTTATATACATATGACCATAGGCGTGCACACTGATATTAAAAAAAAAAATCGTTTTTGAAAAAAAAAATCATTAAAAAAAAATCATTTTTGAAAAAAAAATCTTTTGAAAAAAAAAAACATTTTTGAAAAAAAATCATTTAAAAAAATTATTTTTGGAAAAAAATCATTTAAAAAAAAAAATCATTTAAAAAAAATCATTTTTGGAAAAAAAATAATTTTTGAAAAAAATTTAAAAAAATCATTTTTGGAAAAAAAATCATTTTTGAAAAAAAAATCATTTAAAAAAATATTTTTGGAAAAAAAAACATTTAAAAAAAAAATCATTAAAAAAAATCATTTTTGAAAAAAAAATCATTAAAAAATCATCATCCGAATTTCCAAATAACGAAAATTTGTTTGAATTTTAATTCTGAACGAAACAAACTGCACATGTCTAATTCATGTATCGCTGGCTATTGCTGTACCATACAGAGTGCTTTTGGTATCACTTCGCTTGGGACAGGAGCTGTCACTATACAGGAAGCATTGGCTTATGCGACTCTGCTCCGCAGCCGCTTACTTCCTCTACCGCCGGCTTCATTCACAACACTGAAGCTCTGTAATAAAGTTGCTACACATAAATCGTAAAGTGCTAAGTGATCAATAACATGACTCAAAACATTTTCAAAAAATATATAAACACAAATATGTGGCCCACCTAATAGTGCAAATAAAACATTTAAAAAATGATATAAAGTGCAGAGATACTGTAAAAGTGCCCAAAGTCTAAATATGAGAAAAATTCAGGAGATAGTCCACACTACAAATAACTCGCAGCCACCTTGTCACCTCTGGGTGCACTGCACGCTCACCTTAATGTTTTGACCATGAGGTCAAAAAACAAGGTTTGTTTAATCAGTAGAAGCGGATTCCCTTTTTGGTCCCTGTAGTTCTCCTTCACATAAAATTGCCTCTATATAGGGGATAATTCCTTTCCCCAATTATGCAGCTCAAAATAAAACAGATGATCCGCTCATCAGGCAGTATATCAACAAAACCGTTTTTATTAACATAAATGTCATACATGCTCACATAATGCAGTACTTGTATATAACATGATCATAAACCATAACAGCAGTGAATCCTCTCACACGAACACTCACCAAATTCCAGGTCTTGGCGACACTGGAAATTACGTCACAGGCTCCTTCTGAAGCGTTGCGTCACTAGCCACGTGACTTCCTCAGGGTATATATTTATTGAAAATGTTTTGAGTCATGTTGTTTATTACTTAGCACTTTATAAATTATCTGTAACAACTTTATTAATTGAAGTATGACTAGCGCACCATTATTTGAAATTAATTTGGTACTTTTTAAGTGAGAGAGTACATTTGTTGAGTAGTTGCAGCAGTTCAACATATACACCTACTATTATTCATTCACCTAGTGTATAGCAATGCATGAGTATATTTTACCATTTGCATGTTTATTTTTAAGCGTACAGCAACAGCAGCATTTAATCAAGCTAAACAGGCACAGGCATTGGGTTCCAAACACCAAAAAAATCTAGTAACATAAAACAAGACCTTAGTATTACAAAAGAATCACAAAGAAAAAAAATACATATATCAATATATAGATTTCTCCAATGATAATTTGGGTTCTGAGTTAAATCCACAATCCTGTAAATGTATTTTCTGTGTATCTGTAGGGGACGTCAGAGGATTCCACCTCCAGCTGTCTGCATATGATGATCCATCACTGAGGAGGATATACGAGTATTACAGAGATGATCTGATCTACATCCTGGAGAACATAGACACTGGGGCCCTCCTGAGAGAGCTAAAATCTCAGGATGTCTTAAACACAGATGTAAGACAAAAATATTTTAAAATGAACTACAATATACAGTATGTCTATGTCAGTGAAAACCACTTGTGAATATAATTGCTGCTGAAGGGATTTGCAAATCTTCACTTTCTTTGTGAAAGTCCAGGTTGATCCTGCCCCTTCCTTCCTGACATTATGAGGTTAAAATCTTGCATATAGATTCTGCTTTTTATAATTCTGGATCCCCTCATTATTTTCTACATATTTGGGTTTTAGTGGAATTTGAAACAATATAATAATAAGAAGAAATGGATACCCAAGATTGTTGCATCTATTTATTTTGCATTTGAGTCATGATTTTAACCATTTCAGCCCCGGAAGGAATTACCCCCTTCCTGACCAGAGCATTTTTACAATTTGGCACTGCGTCGCTTTAACTGCTAATTGCGCGGTCATGCAATGCTGTACCCAAACAAAATTTGCGTCCTTTTCTTCCCACAAATAGAGCTTTCTTTTGATGGTATTTGATCACCTCTGCCGTTTTTATATGTTTGCGCTATAAACGGAAAAAGACCGAAAATTTAAAAAAAAAATGATATTTTCTACTTTTTTGTTCTAAAAAAAATCCAATAAACTCAATTTTAGTCATACATTTAGGCCAAAATGTATTCGGCCACATGTCTTTGGTAAAAAAAATGTCAATAAGTGTATATTTTTTGGTTTGCGCAAAAGTTATAGCGTCTACAAACTAGGGTACATTTTTTGGAATTTACACAGCCTTTAATTTATGACTGCCTATGTCATTTCTTGAGGTGCTAAAATGGCAGAAAACAACCCCCACAAATGACCCCATTTTGGAAAGTAGACACCCCAAGGAAATTGCTGAGAGGCATGTTGAGCCCATTGAATATTCATTTTTTTGTCCAAAGTGATTGAATAATGACAAAAAAAAAAAAAAATTACTAAAAGTTGTCACTAAATGATATATTGCTCACACAGGCCATGGGCATATGTGGAATTGTACCCCAAAATACATTCTGCTGCTTCTCCTGAGTACGGGGATACCACATATGTGGGACTTTTTGGGAGCCTAGCCGCGTACAGGGCCCCGAAAACCAATCACCGCCTTCAGGATTTCTAAGGGCATAAATTTTTGATTTTACTCCTCACTACCTATCACAGTTTTGAAGGCCATAAAATGCCCAGATGGCATAAAACCCCCCCAAATGACCCCATTTTGGAAAGTAGACACCCCAAGCCATTTGCTGAGAGGCATGGTGAGTATTTTGCAGCTCTCATTTGTTTTTGAAAATGAAGAAAAAATGTTTTTTTTTCTTTTTTCAATTTTCAAAACTTTGTGACAAAAAGTGAGGTCTGCAAAATACTCACTATACCTCTCCGCAAATAGCTTGGGGTGTCTACTTTCCAAAATGGGGTCATTTGGGGGGTTTTGTGCCACCTGGGCATTCCATGGCCTCCGAAACTGTGATAGGCAGTGAAGAGTGAAATCAAAAATTCACGCCCTTAGAAAGCCTGAAGGCGGTGCTTGGTTTTCGGGGTCCCGTGCGCGGCTAGGCTCCCAAAAAGTCCCACACATGTGGTATCCCCATACTCAGGAGAAGCAGCAGAATGTATTTTGGGGTGTAATTTCACATATTCCCATGGCATGTTTGAGCAATATATCATTTAGTGACAACTTTGTGCAAAAAAAAAAAAAAATGAAAAAAATTTGTCTCTTTCCCGCAACTTGTGTCACAATATAAAATATTCCATGGACTCGACATGCCTCTCAGCAAATAGCTTGTGGTGTCTACTTTCCAAAATGGGGTCATTTGGGGGGGTTTGAACTGTCCTGGCATTTTATGCACAACATTTAGAAGCTTATGTCACACATCACCCACTCTTCTAACCACTTGAAGACAAAGCCCTTTCCTGTCGCATCATGGCAGCATACACTTTGGGTTGTGACTCCGCCCCCACAACCTGATAGGACTACATAGCTATAAGTTGTAGAGATGGCCCCTGCCCAGTATTCTCTTATTTTTCCTCACCTGAAGGACTGAACATATCAGAAGCACCCCCTTACCGAATTCGCCCCAGCCAGGTTCTAGCCTCTCCTGGGTGGAAGTCCTTACCTGTACAGCCTCTAAACGAGCTAGATGGAAGGAGCCCCACTCTGGTGATCTCGGGGGTATGTTGCGGTCTAGTATAAGCCTTAAACAGGCTTAGTTGTTGTGCAGCGGTCGCCATGCCTCTTTTCTCACTTTTTTGTCTTTTTCCCTCTATGCTGGGCTCTGTGGTCCCTCTGTGCCTCCCTACAGGCTTCCCGAGCGTCTCGGCGCTTCCGCGCATGCGCGGTGCGCGCCGTCAGGGCGTCCTTTCGATTTTGCCAGTTTCCAAGATGGCGCCGGGCGCCTCGCGCCGCTACTGTGCATGCGCGAGCGGGTCGTGACCTCGGCGGCCATGGCGGCAAATTTAAAAGCCCTGTTTGTCATTTCTGAGCTCTCCTTGCTTCCTGGAAGACTTCTGACTGCTGTGTTTTGAACTTCTGCATTCCTAAAGCTACCCTCTCTCTCTGGGTAAGTGTCTAATACTTATGCACTGTTTTTTTGGGACCTGGTTGCATGTTCTTACCTTCCTATACCTTTCTCAGGTACTCACCTTCCTCTCCTATGGAGGCCGCTGCCCCAGCAGATCACCACCAGCCTAATAGGTAAGGGGGGGGGGATTCCAGCGGTAAGTAGAGAAGATTGAAAAAGAGAGCAGGACCGTACTAATGCTACCTAATTGGTCAGCCCTGTCAGGTCCGCAAGATCATCTAAATCAGGACGAAGAGAATCTTCGCACAGGAGAAGCCGCTCAGGCCGCAAGGGGAGTCGCAGACGGAGTCGATCCCACTCAAGGCATAGCCGTTCCTACCGCAGAAGATCCCCTGCACGAGGACACCAATCCTCTACGCACCCTTCCCGCCCAGCCGGGAACGCTTGCTGGGTATGTGGGGCCACGGCCCTCCCAGACAAACTAGCCTGCCGCAAGTGCATAGATGAAGCCACCAGGGAGAAAGAGCCGGATTCCATAGAACCCACTGGAGTCTCTACTCCCCAGGTCTCAACTCCTGATGTGGAGTTTACGGCCTATAGCACCCCACCCACCATTCCCAGTGCATCAAGAGAGCAAGAACTACCGTCGGATGATGAAGAGCCGGAAGCTTCTGCTGGCTTTGATTTTGCGCTCATAGAACCGTTCATCAGATCGGTTAAGGAAGCGATTAACTGGGAGGAGCTTGAGGAGACAAAGCCTAAACAGAGAAAATATTTCCCAAACCTCAAGAAGGTTCCGGAGGCTTTCCCATTCATCGACGAATTAGATGAGCTCATTAAGGAGGAGTGGCAGAATCCGGAAAAGAAGTTCAGTCTGTCCAACAGACTTACCAAACTGTACCCTCTCAAGGAACCCAAAGTATCTCCTTTACTTTCTCCTCCAGTAGTGGATGCATCTTTGATGCGTCTAGCCAGGCACGTGACGCTCCCCATTGAAGATGCAGTAACGTTCAGAGACGTGCTTGACAGGAAGGTGGATACAGACCTCAAGAGAGCTTACCTGTTCGCAGGAGGCGCCTGCAGGCCAGCGGTGGCATTAGCGGCGGTTGGGAAAGCTATCTCCAGCTGGTCCTCAGCTACAGCGAGGCTCGTCACTGAGGGCGCAGATCAAGAACAGATCACTAAGGCCTTACAAGAACTTAGCCTTGCGGGAGATTTCGTGGCGGAGGCTTCCGTAGATACTATCAGATCCACATCAAGGTCTATGTTAGCCTCTGTAATGGCCAGAAGGGCGCTATGGCTTAAACCTTGGTCGGCTGACCCCGCCTCGAAGTCAAACTGGTGCAGGATTCCGTATGATGGGGTGAACCTCTTTGGAGCAAAGCTGGATACCGCAATCTCTAAAGTAACAGGCGGGAAGTTGGGTCTCATACCATCGGACAGAAGGCCGAAACAACAAAGGCCACCTCCCTTTAAACGTAACCTTCCGGAAAGATATAGGGATGCGAAATCCTATAGACCCGGGAAGGAATACAGAAGGAGCTGGAAGAACCCCCAGACGTCCTTCCTTAAGTTCCAGAAACCCAAGACCCCTGCCTCCAATGACCAGAAGTCCTTTTGAAGGTTCGCCCGCCCAACCAGCGGTAGTGGGGGCCAGACTCACAAAGTTCAAGTTGGTCTGGGCGGGAATGATAAAAGATCCATGGACGGTGTCCACCATTCATTTCGGACACAGGTGGGCATTCAGAGGTCGTCCTCCAAGAGACCAATTCTGCTCAACCAAACTTCCTCTTTCTCAGGAGAAAAGACTATCCCTAGTCCAGTATATCCAAGAGTTGCTCCAGAAACAAGCAATAGTGGAGGTACCGCCATCCCAAAGAGGCAAAGGTTTCTACTCCCCACTTTTCTTAGTGAAAAAGAAATCAGGGGACCTTCGTCCAGTCTTGGACCTAAAAAACCTCAACCGGTCGATATGGTTAGAAACATTCAAGATGGAAAGCCTTCAATCAATCCTCCAAGCAATAAACTTGGGAGATTGGATGCTGTCAATCGACCTCCAGGACGCGTATTTGCATATCCCTATCCATTCCGAGTTCCAAAAATTTCTCCGGTTTACCCTAAATCATCGGCACTTCCAATTCCGAAGCCTTCCGTTCGGGATCTCTACCGCACCCAGGACGTTTACAAAAGTCCTATTACCTGTAATAGCCCACCTGAGAGAAAACGGGCTGAGGGTCCACCATTACCTGGACGACATCCTACTTCTCTCAGACAGCCAGGACTCTCTTGTCCTTCACAGGGAAATCCTGGTCTCCACATTACAGTCCCTAGGGTGGCTGATAAATTGGAAGAAGAGCAACATCCATCCCACACAGAGAATGGTCTTTCTGGGGGCCGAATTGGACACAAGGGAGAATACGGTGGAACTTCCGGGGGAAAAAATCCCTCCTCTAATTCAAAAGGTGAAAAGGGCAATCTCCGCTACAATGCTCCCGGCCAGGACCTGTCTCAGTATCCTGGGCTCCCTAGCTTCCACCATTCCAATGGTCCAATGGGCGCAATGGAATTCGAGGCCTCTCCAGATCTCCTTCCTACGTCAGTGGAAGGGCACATCAATGTCCCAACCAATCCTCATCTCTCAGGAGGTAAAGCAATCGTTGATGTGGTGTGTACGTCCTCACAACTTGAGAAGATGCAGGCATATAGTCACTCCCTATCAAGAAACCGTGACCTCAGATGCCAGTCTACAGGGATGGGGAGCCCACTATCAGGACCTTGCGGCTCAGGGTCGTTGGCCTTTCAGGGCACAGGATACAGTGTTGAACGTTCTGGAGATGAGAGCAGCGTTCCAGGCTCTCCTGGCCTTCAGTTCTCACTTGAGGAGGAAGCACGTCCTCCTGAGGATGGACAACAAGGTGGCTGTTGCCTACATCAACAGGCAGGGGGGCACCAGAAGCAGGTCCATGTTACAGGAGGTCCGTCCTGTTCTGGAATGGGCGCAACTGAATCTACTGGACCTAAGGGCGGTTTATGTCCCGGGAGTCCAGAACACCTTAGCCGACTCACTAAGCAGAAATTTCCACTCCAACAACGAATGGTCTCTGAGTCCACAAGCCTATGCTCTCATATCCCGAACCTGGGGCCCTCCAGAGATAGACCTAGCAGCAACTCCGGAGAACACAAAGTGTCAGAGATTCCTATCAAGGACACCGTTTCCTTCGGCAGAGGGGACGGACTGCCTCCAACACCCCTGAAACTTTCACCTGGGGTACATTTTTCCCCCGACGCCTCTCATAGCGAGATTCCTCCTGAGGCTCAAGAAGTCAACAGCATTGGTGGTAGCAGTGATCCCTTTCTGGCCGAGGAGGCCATGGTTTACTACCCTCATGCAGCTGAACACGGCAGAGCCTCTGCCTCTCCCATTGACGACAGACCTACTCTCCCAGGGACATCTTCTTCACCCGAACCCGGGGAAGCTACACTTGATGGCCTGGAGACTGAAAGGGCTAGGTACCTAGAGCAGGGCTGTTCCCAGAAGGTGGTGGATACCTTACTCCAGGCCAGAAAGCCTACTACCAACATCACGTACAGAAGAGTTTGGGAAAAATTTGTCTCCTTCTCCCACCAGCAAGGTTGGGACTCGTCCTCCCCGTCGGTGTCTCACATCTTGGAGTTCCTTCAATCAGGCCTAGAGAAAGGCCTTAGGTCAAGCACCCTGAAGGTCCAGGTATCGGCCCTGTCCGCCTTGACAGGAGTTAAATGGGCGCAAGAGCCTCTGGTGGTTCAGTTTCAGAGGGCCTGTCTAAAGCTGAGGCCCCCCAGAAAACCGTCATTCCCGGTCTGGGATCTCTCAATTGTTCTAGAGTCATTATCCAAGGAACCCTTTTTTCCAATGCAGAGCATATCCCTCTGGGATCTAACGCTGAAGGTTTCATTTTTAATAGCCATAACATCGGCGAAGCGAGTGTCAGAAATGCAAGCTCTAATGGTTAGCGAACCATACTTGGTTGTTCTTCCAGACAGGCTAGTCCTAAGGCCTTCGGATCGATTCATCCCCAAGGTGTCCTCATCCTTCCATTTTAACCAGGAGATTAATCTTCCAGCACTCAGCACGGATCAGGGAGACCCTCATCCACTAGATGTTAAGGGTACCGTTATGGAATATCTCTCAGGAACAAAATCCATCAGAAAGTCGGAGAACCTCCTAATTATCCCACATGGTTTCAGGAGAGGTCAAGCGGCATCCTCACGCACCATTGCTTCATGGCTAGTAAAGACCATCAAGAGATCTTACTCACTGAGTAACCATCAAGCACCTGAGGGCTTAAGGGCACACTCCACCAGGGCAGTGGCAACCTCCTGGGCGGCATATTGTAGAGTCTCGGCGGAGACGATTTGCAGAGCGGCTACCTGGTCCTCCAGGAACACCTTCATGTCTCATTACAAGGTGGATTCCGCCTGCTTATCCACGGTGGATTTCGGAAGATCCGTTATCCAGGCCAATTCCTCTATTATTTGATTAATAAACTTAGTTTGAATTCCCACCCAGTCTTTGCGAGTTACTCCCCAAAGTGTATGCTGCCATGATGCGACAGGAAAACGGAAAATTGTATACTCACCTTTCCGTAATTTTCCTTTCCTGTCGTATCTTCATGGCAGCATACAATCTCCCACCCGTCTAAGGTGAGATATATATATATACGGAGAATACTGGGCAGGGGCCATCTCTACAACTTATAGCTATGTAGTCCTATCAGGTTGTGGGGGCGGAGTCACAACCCAAAGTGTATGCTGCCATGAAGATACGACAGGAAAGGAAAATTACGGAAAGGTGAGTATACAATTTTCCGTTTTCTGACACTTTTTGATTACATGAAAAAATTATTTTTTTTGCAAGAAAATTACTTTGAACCCCCAAACATTATATATTTTTTTAAAGCAAATGCCCTACAGATTAAAATGGTGGGTGTTTCATTTTTTTTTCACACAGTATTTGCGCAGCGATTTTTCAAACGCATTTTTTGGGGAAAAAACACACTTTTTAAAATTTTAATGCACTAAAACACACTATATTGCCCAAATGTTTGATGAAATAAAAAAGATGATCTTAGGCCGAGTACATGGATACCAAACATGATATGCTTTAAAATTGCGCACAAACGTGCAGTGGCAACAAAATTAATACATTTTTAAAAGCCTTTAAAAGCCTTTACAGGTTACCACTTTAGATTTACAGAGGAGGTCTACTGCTAAAATTACTGCCCTCGATCTGACCTTCGCGGTGATACCTCACATGCATGGTGCATTTGCTGTTTACATTTGACGCCAGACCGACGCTTGCGTTTGCCTTAGCGCGAGAGCAGGGGGGACAGGGGTGTTTTTTTTTTTCTTTCTTTATTATTTTTTTGCTTTTTTTATCTTATGTTTAAACTGTTCCTTTCATTTTTTTTTTTTTAAATCATTTTTATTGTTATCTCAGGGAATGTAAATATCCCCTATGATAGCAATAGGTAGTGACAGGTACTCTTTTTTTGAAAAAATTGGGGTCTATTAGACCCTAGATTTCTCCTCTGCCCTCAAAGCATCTGACCACACCAAGATCAGTGTGATAAAATGCTTTCCCAATTTCCCAATGGCGCTGTTTACATCCGGCGAAATCTAAGTCATGAAATGCTCGTAGCTTCCGGTTTCTTAGGCCATAGAGATGTTTGAAACCACTCTGGTCTCTGATCAGCTCTATGGGCAGCTGGCTGAATCACCGGCTGCATTCTCAGGTTCCCTGTTGAGACAGGAGAGCCAGAGAAAAACACGGAAGACGGTGGGGGGGGGGGGCATTCCCTCCCACTGCTTGTAAAAGCAGTCTAGAGGCTAATTAGCCGCTAGGATTGCTTTTACATGAAAGCCAACCGCTGGCTGAAAAGAATGATACCAAGATGATACCTAAACCTGCAGGCATCATTCTGGTATAACCACTCAAAGTCGTGAATGGCGTACCTGAAGACAAAAAAATGGTTAACAATAAAGCACAGTAAACGGTAAAGTATAAAAAATTGCATACCTGAAAAGCAAACATGATAAAACATAATAACAATAAAACATTGCAGAATAGAATACAGTAAAAAAGAGCAGAACAATAGAGAGAGAATAGAGAGAGAGAGAACAATAAAACGACAACTATTTTTTTTATTTTATATTTTTGTTTGTGTTTTTTTTTTTTTTTACACTTTTTTTTGTAACTGTAACTTTTATAACTGTAACCAGTTCCAGGTTCGGGTCTCTCAAAATGCGATGGCATCTTAGGAGACCCTGTGAAAGTGTGCCTAGTCTGTGGAATGCTGTACCCTACGCTAATACTCAACTAGTGTATGGTAGCGTTCAAAACATTCACCAATGCAAAGACCAGGATTGTCAGGACAGGAGGGACAATAATAGCGGGTGTCACGCCTATATCCGCGCTTGCTGCAGACACAACATGTTTTTTGGGGGGTTCGCTGGGTAGGGGTACTCGGGAGGACATAAAGAAAATGCCTCTCATGCAGCCGACTGCATTTGGTTTGGGATGTGAATGGGGGAAGTACGGGCGCTGCAGAAGCGGTGGGTTCCCAATTAGGATTGGCGAATGCAGCAGGAAGGGCATTATGGGCACGACGGGCCTGTGTTTGTCTTTTTGGTGGCAGCGGGACACTACTTGTGCTTGCCACCTCACCAGCTTGAACTGCACTTATGGGACTCGCCACGTCACCAAGTGTTACTGCAGTGCTGGTTTGACTACGACCAGGGTGTACTAGGCCGCTGGTGCTTGCCAGTTCACCAAAATGCTATCAAAAAAACTGTTAGCGATCGCAGGGATCAGGCCTGACTCTGCGAATGCTGCAGTTATGCGTTTAGTGTTTTGTAAGTGACAGTGATCGATCGATACTGCACTTGGGTGGGCTGGGCTGGGCCGGGCGGAGGGGAAAAACGCAGGTGCTAGCAGGTATGTGGGCTGATCCCGCTAACACTGCGTTTTTGGGAACCCTAAACTGCTGGGGACGCCAGTATAGATCTGATCGGATCAGATATTGATCCGTTCAGATACTATACCACTAAGGGAGGCGTATGTTGCGTGCGTGGGTGTTAGCGGTACTGGCGCTAATCTGACGCTGCCTGGGGCGACGCATATCACCACCGGGCGATCAGGGGGCTAAACCTTTATTCGGTAATAAACGGCGGGTGCCCTGACACTATAAATAATAAACAAACTAACCAGCGTCAACCGTAACGGTTATACGGTGATCAGTGGTGAAAGGGGTAACTAGGGGGCAATCAAGGGGTTAAAACATTTATTAGATAGTATATGGGGGTCCCTGTCGCTATAAAACGCTGACGGCGAACCTAAATATTTACGTCCCTAACTAGCGTCACCAGTGACACTAATACAGCGATCAGAAAAATGATCGCTTAGTGACACTGGTGACAGGGGGTGATCAAGGGGTTAAAACTTTATTAGGGGGGGTTAGGGGGGTACCCTAGACCTAAAGGGGGCTAATACTAACTGCCCTACCACTTCTAACTGTCACAAACTGACACCATGCAGTAATCAAAAAAAAAAAAAACCTGCTTGGTGTCAGTGTGACGGGGGGGGGGGGTGATCGGGGGGCGATCGGGGGTGTAAAGTGTGCCTGGCATGTTCTACTGTGTGTGTGTTGTTTTTTTGCACTCACTCAGATGTCTTCTCTCCTCGGCGCCGGAACGGAAACTGCCGAGCGAAGGAGAGATGACATCACATCCTCTGCCTGTGTGTACTACACACAGGCAGGGGACGATTCTCATTGACTGGGAGCGATCGCGAGGGGAGGGCCACGAATGGATGGCCTCCCCCTCATCTCTGAAAGCTCCCAGACCAAAGCCGACCGCCTCGGGCACCGGTACGTGATTTTGCCTGCCAGTGCCATTCTGCAGACGTATATCTGCGTTAGGCGGTCGGCAAGTGGTTAAACAGTATATACAGTATTTTTTCAAGTTGAAAAATTGGCCCCTTTCACAGGACTGTTCCAGTCGGGTCTGCCTGTTAGTTTTTCAGGTGGATCTGATCGAACGGTTCATTAATCTTTATGAAGTTGGATGTAAATGAACTTGTGTCTGTGCTCACCCACCGACTTTCGATCCGGTCTGCTAAAAACAAGCAAAAGGATCTGTTCTCCTCCATCTAGGTGGTTCAAATCGTTGAGTAGTCGGGTGCAAACCGACAGCTGGCTGGCCATAGAGCAGAGCGGGCTCATTCCGCGTCCACTGAAGAAACTGAGGCAAGGGCACCCGGTGACGTCATATCTTATGAAATGCATAGGGCGGAGCCAGAAGCTGTGATGTCACCACACACGCACAGCCGCCATGGGAATTCTGGGAATCGTGGTTAAACCGGTTCCCATCCGGCCTATGGGGGAATGACGCCAGGGCTGGCTTCTCATTGATCCTGGTGGATGTCGTATGACATTCTCCTGGATCACACCTCACGTGTGCCTTGAAAAAGTATTCACACCCTTGAAATTTTCCACATTTTGTCATGTTACAACCAAAAACATAAATGTATTTTTATTAGGATTTTATGTAATAGACCAACACAAATGGTTTTCCAATTTTTTTTACAAATAAATATGTGAAAAGTGTAAGGGGGGAGGGCATTTGTATTTAGCCCCCTTTTCTCTGATACCCCTAACTAAAATCTAGTGGAACCAATTGCCTTCAGAAGTCACCTAATTAGTAAATAGAGTCCCCCTGTGTGTAATTTAATCTCAGTATAAATACAGCTGTTCTGTGAAGCCCTCAGAGGTTTGTTAGAGAACCTTAGTGAACAAACAGCATCATGAAGGGCAAGGAACACACCAGACAGGTCAGGGATAAAGTTGTGGAGAAGTTTAACGCAGGGTTAGGTTATAAAAAATATCCTAAGCTTTGAACATCTCACAGAGCTCTGTTCAATCCATCATCGGAAAATGGAAAGAGAATGGCACAACTGCAAACCTACCAAGACATGGCCGTCCACCTAAACTGACCGGCCGGGCAAAGAGAGCATAAGCCTAGGTTAACATTGGTCCTATTTGGTATGCAACTTGACATGCCAAATCAGCGGCTATTGCTGGCAATACCACCATCTGAATCGGTGCGACGCTGGCTTTGCGGCACCGCACCGATTCCCAAAATTTGTTCCTGCACTACTTTTGGCGACTTCGGGTGCAGTTTCAATAGACAGGCAAAGATGTCTGTCAAATCGCCCCCGAAGTCGGACTGCATTGCCAGGTTGAAATAGTACCACTGAACTCGCACGATTTCTAACCCGCAGCAATGTGAACCTAGGCTTAATCAGAGAAGCAGCCAAGAGTCCCATGGTAACTCTGGAGGAGCTGCAGAGATCCACAGCTCAGGTGGAAGAATCTGTCGACAGGACAACTATTAGTCGTGCTCTTCACAAATCTGGTCTTTACATAAGAGTGGCAAGGAGAAAGACATTGTTGAAATAAACTATTAGAAGTCCCGTTTGCAGTTTGTGAGAAGCCATGTGGGGGACAAAGCAAACATGCATGTGGAAGAAGACCAAAATTGAACTTCTTGGCCTAAAAGTGTGGTGGAAAACTAACACTGCACATCACCCTGAACACACCATCCCCACCGTGAAACATGGCGGTGGCAGTATCATGTTGTGGGAATGCTTTTCTTCAGCAGGGACAGGGAAGCTGGTCAGAGTTGATGGGAAGATGAATGGAGCCAAATACAGGACAATCTTAGAAGAAAACCTGTTAGACTCTGGAAAAGACTTGAGACTGGGGCGGAGGTTCACCTTCCAGCAGGACAATGACCCTAAACATACAGCCAGAGCTACAATGGAATGGTTTAGATCAAAGCACATTCATGTGTTAGAATGGCCCAGTCAAAGTCCAGACCTAAATCCAATTGAGAATCTGTGGTAAGACTTCAAAAATTACTGTTCACAGACGCTCTGCATCCAATCTGACAGAGCTTGAAATATTTTGCAAAGAAGAATGGGCAAAAATGTCCCTCTCTAGATGTGCAAAGCTGGTAGAGACATCCCCAAAAAGACTTGCAGCTGTAATTGCAGTGAAAGGCGGTTCTACAAAGTATTGATTCAGGGGGGCACCATACAAATGTACACCACACTTTTCACATATTTATTTGTAAAAAAAATGTTGAAAACCATTTATCATTTTCCTTCCACTTCACAATGATGTGCCACTTTGTGTTGGTCTATCACATAAAATCCCAATAAAATACATTTACGTTTTGGGTTGTAACATGACAAAATGTAGAAAATTGTAAGGGGTGTAAATACTTTTTCAAGGCACTGTATATATATGTGCTGCTTAGTCTTAAAGAGCAATTTGACCTTATGCGTGGTGATAATGTCTTTATATATTTCAATAAGATCACAGATTTTTCAGTTGACAAAATACCATTGAAATTGACATCTAATGTCACTTTGCAGCACTACAAAGCAAAACTGGATTACAAAAATTAATCTCTATCATGCTTAATGCCTATTATTGCCTTTCCTTTTTAAATCAATAAAAAAAAAATGTTCAGCACAGGAAGTAGCCTAATAACATTCCCTGGGAAGCATAATGACTGGTGCAGACAGATTTTGCGAAAGTGTCTCTCACAGGTTTTAAAGGTGGTGCAGCAGGAGCCAAATTCTTGTATCTGTCCAGAACTTGGACCTTAGAGCAGCCCTGAGGAAGAGGGTACATCCCTTTAAATGCGTCAGTTTTTTGGACTCATTCCACAATTGATACTTGCCAGCAGCTCGTGCTGGGTGGAGCATCTGGTGGACTATATTTTGCTTGACATATTCATTTGTTTGCGAGTATATTTTATACATTTTTAAAAAAAAATATTATTATTAAAGGTAATGCGCTAGGCCAGTGCGCCCTCTGTTCCTTTTCTTGAATGAGTTCCACTTGGGTTTCCCTGACCTGTTGTGAGTGGCAGCACAGCCAATGTGGTGGCTGAACCAGTGGAGACGCATGTTTTCACAGTAACTTCTCAAGGGCAGGAGTATTGGCTTTCTTTTTTGTAGAAATATCTAGCTCTTTATTTAAGATACTATGTGTAAACAGCTATATTTGTGTTTCAGACCCTCCGGGCAAAGGAAAAACATATGAGCAAGGATGCCTTCTCTCACACCTTATTACAAGATATTCAGGATCGGGGAAGAGAAGCTGTGATTGGACTCTGGGAATGTCTCTATGAACTACGGAAAGATTATCCTCATCCTAATTTATTGGCGGTTCTGGATGAGATCCGACAGAGAGGTAACAAGACTTTGTGTATTAAATAACAATTATGAAAATCCTGTGACATAGTGGTGGCATTATGGCTGGAGAGAGGAACCACATAGTACAATGGGGGACAAGAGCATCTAGCACAGTGGAAGACTTGGATGCTGAATATTTTGCTGTAGGTATAGCTGTTCAAGAGAGTGAAGTTCAAAGGCATGGCAGTAGGACAGGTCTCTTTTGTGGGCTTCGTTTGTTGTTAATGTTTTTTTTTCTCCTATTTATCAAAGCATGTTTAACCGCTTCTGGACCACCCCACGCATATATACTGCGGCAGGGCGGCCCTTCAGCGCAAAATCATGTACCTGTACGTGATTTATTTTTTTCTTCGGGTCGGGGACACGCATGTGCGCTGCCGGCGACCCGCTCCCGCTGTGATTGGACACAGCGGGAGCCAATTGGCAGGTCCGGCGCACCCGATGTCCTCCGGGACTCGCCGATCGTTCCTGGGGCAGACAGAATGGTGTTCTGCATATGTAACAAGACAGAACGCCATTCTGTCAGAGGGGAAGATGGAGATCTTGTGTTTTTTGTGTCTTGTACTAAGCAGGAACACGGATTTCAGTCTTCTCCCAGTCAAAGCACCTCTCCCACAGAGTTAGCAAGCACTCCCCGGGAACACATTTAACCCGTTGATCGCCCCCTGATGTTAACCCCTTCCCTGCCAGTGTTTTTAGTACAGTGACAGTGCATATTTGTAGCACAGATCACTGTACAGGCAGTCCCCGAGTTACGAACACCCGTGTTACGAGTGACTCCTACTTACGAACAGAGGTGGGGTGACGTCACTGCCAGCCGCTTGCGCTCCACACTGGTCCCAGATACAGCCGAGCAACCATCTTGCAGCGCTGGACACATCCCACGCTGCAGTTCTGCATGGCCACAAGAGCCCCAAACAACATGACTGCATGCGCAGAAGCACCCGGAACATCCTACATCACTGCACAGGCTGGAGTTACTCTAAGAAATGTACTGTTCCGACTTATAAACAAATTTGACGTAAGAAAAAACCTACAGTCCCTAACTTGTTCGTAACCCAGGGACCGCCTGTATTGGTGTCACTGGTCCCCAAAAAGTGTCACTTAGTATCAGATTTGTCCGCAGCAATGTCACAGTCCCGCTAAAAATCACTGATCGCCGCTATTACTAGTGAAAAAAAAAAATTCCATAAATCTATCCCCTATTTTGTAGACGCTATAACTTTTGCGCAAACCAATCAATATATGCTTATTGGAATTTTTGTTACCAAAAACATGTAGTAGAATACATATAGGTCTAAATTGATGAAGAAATGTTTTATTTTTTTTATTAGATGTGTTTTATAGCAGAAAGTAAAAAATATTGTTTTTTCTTATAAAATGATAGTTTGTTTTTGTTTATAGCTCAAAAGATAAAAACCGCAGAGGTGATCAAATACTACCAAAATAAAGCTCTATTTGTGGGAAATAAATGACATAAATTTTATTTGGGTTCAGCATGACCACGCAATTGTCAGTTAAAATAACGCAGTGTCGTAGCGCAAAAAATGGCCTGGTCAAGAAGGGGGGTAAAATTTCCGGGGGTGAAGTGGTTTAGGCCTCTTGCACACTACAGCTTTTTTTTTTTTACTGAGCTAAAATACAGCCCATTAATTGTAATGTGCCTAGCCTATGCACAGGCTCGTAAGTAAGAAGGCTGGCTGGAGGGAGGAGTCAGAGCGGTACATATTCCTCCTCCCCTGTCGGGTCCAGTGTTGGCGTTGCATTCAGGGTTTGATGTAATTTCCAGTTTGTCAGGGTGATCGTGTCACTTTCGGTTTCATTGCCAAGCGGCAGGTCGGCTTACACCGGGCAGCATCGGGGGGGGGGGGTGCCCACCCACCCACCCACCTACTTCTCCCGGTACTCACGCTGTGCATTGTCGAGGGGGGCTACCTTTCCGCATATTCCGGTACTTACGCTGAGCCTCAGGGGGTGGGGGGTGGCCGCCCTGGTTTCTCACGCCTGCTCCATGGGGGGGGGCTCTCACCCGCCAGCTCACCTCCCGGTACTCACGCTGGGCATCATGGAGGGGACGCCTGGTTTTCTCATGCCGGCTCCATGGGGGGGCGCTCACCCGCCTGCTCACCTCCTGGTACTCATGTGGGGCATCATAGGGGGGATGCCCGGAAGCCTCCTGGGCATCCACCACTGTAGTAAGCTCTTAGTCCTGGTACTTACGGGTTAAAAGGGGGGATGGCCATAACGGGGGGGGCCTTCAGTCCTTAGGTCCTGCTTAGCCCAGATGCCATTGATCCCGCGACACTCCCAGCAGTTAGCTGTCCTCCACCATCAGGTGTCCCCACCTTGCCACACTGAGCTCAAACTGGCATAAGGCTAAACTTTTTCATGCATGTCAGCAGATGCGTTTCATGGTCAGTGCTGTAGCTTCGCTGCATGTGGTGTCAACTGGTGGCTGCACAGCAGGAACACGAGCACTGGAAGTGTCACCAGCCACAGATATGCATTTATTACCTTTTTCTGCCACAGCGTAGACTGCGTGATCCTCCACTACTATTTCCTCTAGTAGACCTGCTTCTGTCTGTGCAGTCCAGGCTCTGAGCTTTCCTTAGGTCATGGTGGATGCAGGCCATAGGTTACTGTGTACTGTGTGCACATGTGTACATTCCGACATCCCCTTCCATACTGATCTACACACCATATATTCTGATCAGTATACTGTAGGCGCATATATCTTCATCTGTCCCTTGTCATCTCTGCAAGTCGTGAGGTCTGCTTGCCTGATGTTTCAGGTAAAGGGTGGGCTGGTAGACAGCTTAGCTCCACTGTCAGTTATTTCTTGCGATGCATGAGGTTTGTCATAGCATCCTGTCTGTTTTTTCAGTCTCAGCGGTTTCAGTCTCAGCGGTTTCAGTCGTAGCGTTTTTGCACCAGCGTTTCAGCCTCAGCGTTTTTGTTGTAGTGTTTCTGTCGTAGCGCTTCAGTCTCAGCGTTTCTGTCGTAGCGTTTTTGTCATAGCTTTTCTGTCTCAGCGTTTCAGTCTCAGAGTTTCTGTTGTAGCGTTTCAGTCTCAGCGTTTCTGTCATAGCGTTTCTGCCCCAGCGTTTCTGCCTCAGCGTTAAGTCATAGCGTTTTCTGTCATAGCGTTTTCTTTCATAGCGTTTCTGCCTCAGCGTTCATTCTCAGCATTTCTGCCATATCGCCTGTCATAGCGTTCAGTCTCAGCATTTTCTGCAATAGCGTTTTCTGCCATGACGTTTTCTACCATGGCGTTTTCCGCCATGGCGTCTTCTGCCATAGCGTTTCTGCCTTGCGTTCAGTCTCTGCGTTTCTGTCACAGCGGCCATGTCACAGCAACCATGTCACAGCAGCCATGTCGAAACATGTTCTGTGATAGCAGGTCAGTGCCATGCAGTTCGGCATACACCAACTGCCGTTTCATTTTCGATTGTTTACATGTCTCATTGTTCCGTTCGTTCATGTTTCTGTGTTTACCTGAGTTTAGTTGGCTAGTGATCACATCGCAGGATCTGTCACGTCTAAAGATCCAAATGGGCTGAGGTTTCATTTTTAATGATTATTGACCCCAATCTTCTCTCCCGTATAACAAACGTCATACGATGCATGTTTTTTGTTTCATTCCATTACACCTGTACAACTACCCACCACGGTCTGTGGGTACACTAGCCCTGAGTGTTCAGTTTAATTACCTGTCTCTGCGCTGCATGTTATTCGGGCTCACTTGCATCATACACAGGGGGGGGGGGGGGCATCAGGGTACATTCACGCTCTATGGTCTGGTCATTACTGCTCACATCCTTTCTCAGGTAGGCACAGAGGGGTGGCATTCTCATGTCTGGTTATCTGTTGTCAGTTTTTCTCTAGGTTGTGTGTCCTTGGGTTTGGGCATGCTGCACGTTACAGTAGCAACTTCAGGTTCATCCCTTCAACCCCACGTTGGGGTTCAGAGTATGGTAGCACTCCATCGTCAAAAAGTTGGTCCATACTTCAGCACATCGCGGAGTTTGTTCTGTCCCAGCACTCTCATCTTCCAGCGTGGAACATGTTCTAGGCTTTATTCTTTAAACGCAGATTCATGTGGGCTAATATGCTCCCTACGATCTGTTACAATTGCCAGACAGGATGGAGGTGTTCAAAGCTCGCTCGGACAGAGGCGGGGTGTCGGCACACACCCAGCTCCTGCTCTTCCAACATTCCTGCAGGCAAGTCAGCATCCGCTTACTCCACCGGTCTCACAAAGCCTTCTGGTACAATAGTTCTGAGCCAAGGATTGTTCCTTGTCAGGGGCTGTGTGGGAATCTCCCATCCAGTCTTCAGACAGCCCCTGCCGGAAGGATTTTTCAGGCCTGCACGTGGGCCTCATCACCATCTCATCGGACTCTTTCGTGTGTAGTATCTTGGTTTAGAAGACAGTCATAATTTCATTGCTGATCAAGTTTCTGGAGGTAGTAATTTCCAAGGGGGTTTGGTCTGGTTCTTCACCTTCAGTCTGTGGGTAATGGGTCGGCGCACTGGGGTGTCCATGGCAAGTTCCGATATTGGTTGTTACTTTGGCTGCTCCTGCGGAAACTTTTCATTGAAATACTTGTCCGGGGATATCAAAATTCAGCACTTGCTACAGTTGGGAGGGGGGGGGTATATTGGCTATCCGAACTGATATCACTATGCTTGAAGCTACTTTCAACAGACCTGCCGTTGGGAGGGTAAGATGATAAGATGATGGTGCAGATGTCGTTTTACCATTGGGGTTAACCTCGAGTTTAGCAGTCCTTGCTTTGGGAACCTTTTTCCGGAACTCCATTGGTTCTGAGGTATCTACAGGAAGGTCAAGGGATTTTTAATTTATTCAGTTGATTTCCTGTTGCATGGAGACCCTGGTTTCTGCCCAAGGATCTGCAGTCCCTCTCAGGGTGTGTGTTGATCCAACGTCCTCTTGACAGCCCTCAAAGTGGTAGGTCCGGGCCGTTATCATCTTTTCCTGGGTTCCACTCTTGGCTCCAATCTCTTGTTTGCAAGGTTGCCTGGGGAACTGCTCAGGTACATCAGACTATTAATTTTTGTCCTATCCCCAGCCTGTTCCGACAAAGCGGGGCTTACAGTCATTTTGGGTATGCTGAATCATGCCACGAGACTTATTCCACAGGAGGTAGTTCGGCCTCCTTCACCTGTTCAGGACTCCTACTCGGTGGTCAAGTCACTAGCAGAAGCATGACTTGATCAAATCATGTGGGTCCAGTTTCTGTGTGTCTGGTATGGTTTCTCCATGTTTACCAATGCTTTTTGCCATAGCGCATCGGCCTTATCCGCCAAATCTAACACTTCAGACCCCTGCACTCCTGCCAGTTTGTCCATTTTTGCAGCTCACCCTCTCACTTCCCCGTACCAAGTATAGGTAGGCCAGGGGTTTGTGGGCATTTAAGAGCTACTTACTGATGTCCGTTTTGAAGTATTTCAATCTTCTCGACCATTATTTTGCAGGGGCTCCTTGGGCCAGCCCTTGCTCCCTTTCCCCCACGTATCCTCTCATCACAAGCAGTTCATTCTCATGTCTGGGTTGTCTCAGGCATCAGGCTCAATCCAATCTTTTACGGGACATTTAGTTGGGTTCTGGGCAGCTTCGCAGGTTCAATAGGGGGTTCCTTCTTATCACTAAGTCATAAGACGGTGGTTTTCTCCTGTCATAGCGGATACTTACCGGATACATATACTGTTGCCATCCAGTCGCACGCTACCCTACTTGACGGATTGTTGCCTACCCTTCTTCACCTAAGTATGTGTCTTTTTCCCCTCTTTTCAGGCATACTGACCAGCTAGGCCAAGGCACACCTCAGGCCTTGGTTGTTAGGCTTATCGCATTTCCTACTTGAAGACTCTGACTACAAACAAGAGCCATGCATTCTTCATAAAAAAAAAAAATAGAAAAATCTGCATTTTTGGTCAGTAATTTACGCTTTATGCATGCCAATACTCATTTACATATCGTGCAGAGCAAAAAAACGAGAATGTTTTTGTGCGAAAAATACGGGAAAATGAGCGCAAATACAGCCAAAAAAAAAAAAACGGCTGAAAAAGTAGAAGCTCATACAGCAGAACTGTGTGCAAGAGGGGCCTAATGGTGTTTTTATTATGGTACTGTGTCAATTTTAAGTTAAGTATTTTTCAACAGTTATTTTATCCAGTATAAATATCAAAATTAGCTTGCTTTATATTTTTATATATATATGTGTGTGTGTATATATATATATATATATATATATATATATATATATATATATATATATATATATATATATATATATATATATATATATATATGTCATCTTTTTTTGGTTTGCCTCAAATGGAAGTGATCAAGTCTTAGCTTTTATTTATTATTCATTTATTTTTCTATAGGTGAGGTTCTGGTGGATGAGATTCTGCTCGATGAACTTGGACACTCACTGACTCCGGAGCTGAGAGGTAAAGAATATACAGTGAACTATAATTTGATAGATTAAAAATATCACAAATTTTCTCTAAAGCTACTGAACATATACAATCGGGCGGGACAAGTGTGGTCCTGGATGCACTGTTATGTCTTCCCCGTTTTGCCACTCGTTGCGTGGCCTTGGGGCTGCACAGCGGCACAATCTGTTCACAGCAGATGTCAGATCAGAGTACAGGGCTGCTGTGATTGGCCCTGTACCATGTGATTGCTGTAACCAACTACAGGGATCACATTAACAGTATTAAATAATGGCTTTCATTCATGATGCCATTTTTTACTTTTGTGATCTCTGTGATTGGTCATAGTTATTACATAGTACAAGGCCAATACAATGTGATAGCTGTGCCCAGTGATAGCAATCATAGTAGTAAACAATGTCATCATTAATGAAGTCAAATACAGTTAGTTCCACCAGCCATTGTTTCTGATCACCACAGCAGTGAGATGTCACCAGACCAGTGCGGCCAGTCAGTGTCCCTAATCACTGCCGCCCAATCACAGTATCCCTGATCACTGCCGCACCACTTACCACAGCAGTGCCAGTGTCCCTGATCAACACCACATCATACACATTATCCTTAATCACTGCTACACCAGTCCCAGTGTTGCTGATCAACATTACACCAGTCACAGTGTCCCTAACCACTGCCACACCAGTACTAGTGTCCCTGATCACCACCACATCAACCATAGTATCACTGATAACCGCCACACCAGTTACAGTGGGTGTATTGTGGGTTGGGCCCATACCTCAGATGGGCCCAACCCACAATTTTCCACAATTATTTAACCAGCACCGCCTTCAAAGACCCAATAGACCCCCTGCCACAGTGTTACACCTTAAGCAGGTGTTGCCCCCCAAACCTGGAAGGCCCGCTGAATACCCTCCTGCAATCCCAGCTGTTATAAATCAATGCCAGTGGCATTCAGATGCACACCATCTTTTCTTAGATATCACCAGGTCTCATCCTCCAGCTCTCAATGATATATTGCCAGGTCCTCATTTCAGACAAAAAACCTTGCTACCTCCTTGTTCACCTTTATCCTGGCTTTGTTGATTTTTTCAACAGAGCGAGCCATACGCCACTCAGACCTGGCAACTATATTGGACCACACAAATATGGTATCTGAAAAAAATGACCAAAGTTGTAAAAAAAAAAAAAAAATCGAACTTAATATCCCGTATTAGATTGTGCATGGAGCACAAGCCAAGATCATCGCCTGACATGCAAGAGGACCACATCAGGGGACCGATCCAATCTAGAATAAAGATGTATGTCGGGCAGGATCCTAGACTACATCGTGCCTGGAACGCCCAGCCAGTGAACTCTGACTTCACTCCTGGACAAACCTAACTGCCTACCCTCTGTCCTAACCTCCGCCCGCCTGGCACCCCAAAAAACATACGAGTATCCACACCAAGTATGCCTCGGAATTCGTAAAAGAAAATGGGGGGGGGGGAATACAACATCCCCAAGAATCCTAATCATATCAACAAACAACAACAAGTGGATGGGAAACACATTAAATAAAGAAGACAGGTTGTACCCTATAAGACGCCACAGATAGCAAAACTTAGAAGTTAAAATAAATTAGGGCTCACATATGACCAAAATCTGACTGATTTCCACCACCCAATGAGCTGAACAACCTGGTCATTAAGTCCCCTTTAGACCGTTTCCATTGCCACTCCAATCCGAAAGTAATGAGAAGAATAGTTGTCTGCACTCAAACCAGCAGACAACAGGCATTTCCTGAACACCCTCCTAAACTGGAATCAAGATATTGCTCTCCCATCCGCATGCATAAAGAAAACTCCCGGAAGATTTGGCCAAACCTGTGAAAAAACCCCCACAGCCCCGACAGGGCAAACTGGGGAATAGGGAACCACACACAACTCAATCCAAGAACCCCTCCCTCACTGATCTGTGTTAGATTTTCTTAACAGAATACCCAATGTAGTGTCCCATAACCACACATTTTGTACGCTCAAACCACCCTCACCACGTTTGTTCCAGCTCACCAATTCCTCCACCCGAAAAGCCCCAAAAAAGTCCAGCACAAAGACAGCCCAGAACAAAATAACCTCATAGGCGGAAGAAGAAACCCTATCCAAGTGACCCACTACAGCACCAAGAACCTCAAATGAAACCGGGCATCGAGCGCCCGCCATAGAGTGACCCTTCCCATGATCCCACATGCCTGCCTGCCTGGCCAGAAAAACCTTTGTAACATCTGTGACCTGACAACTAAGCCAGACCAGCCAACTTCTGAGACATAGCAGAGACAGACATACCTCATTCAAAATTCCTGCCAATAAAATAAAGCAACATGTGTACATCATCGTCCTCACAAGAACACCCCCAACCAGGGCTGGACTGGGACAAAAATGTGGCCCTGGACTTCATCCAGACCGGCCCAGGGCACAACACATCAGGGTACGGTACATCGGGGCACAGCACATCAGGGTACAGAGCCCAGCACATCAGGGCACAAGGCACATCAGGGCACAGCACATCCGGGTACAGAGCCCAGCACATCAGGGCACATCAGGGTACAACACACCAGGCCACATCAGGGTACAGGGCACAGAACATCAGGGTACAGAGCCCAGCACATCAGCGTACAGGGCACATCAGGGCACAACACATCAGGGTACAGGACATCAGGGTACAGAGCCCAGCACATCAGGGTACAGCACATTAGGGTACAGGACATCAGGGCACAGGTCATGGTACATCAGGGCACAACACATCAGGGTACAGGGTAAAACACATCAGGGCACGTCAGGGCACAGTACATCAGGGTACAGGACATCAGGGCATAGGACATCGGGGCACAGTACATCAGGGCATGGGGCACATCAGGTCACGGGGCACATTAGGGCATAGGACATTGGGGCATATCAGGGCACATCAGGGCATGGGGCACATCAGGCCACATGGCACATCAGGGCACAGGGCACATAGCACATCAGGGCATGGGGCACATGGCACATCAGGGCATGGGGCACATGGCACATCGGGCCACATCAGGGCACATTATGGCACATTATGGGGCACATCGGGACACATAGCACATCAGGGCACACAGCACATCAGGGCATGGGGCACATCAGGGCACGGGGTACATAGCACATCAGGGCACATCGGGGCACATGGCATATCAGGGCACATCATGGCACATGGCACATTATGGGGCACATCAGGGCACATTATGGGGCACATAGCACATCAGGGTACATGATGGGGCACATAATAGGGTACATCAGGGGGCACATTATAGGGCACATCATGGGATCTTACTAGCCAGTATGCAGAGTAGCGCAGGAAGTGTCTGTCTGTAGTAAGTTCTCTCTCATGTCACGCAGCGCTGCTCGCTCCCCAGCGGCCCCTCCTCTCTTCTCGTCTATCCCAGATGATGTCACAAGCCAATGGAGATAGACGAGAAGAGAGGAGGGGCCGCCAGGGAGCGAGCAGCGCTTCGTGACATGAGAGAGAACTTACTACAGACAGATGCTTCCTGCGCTACTGTGCTACTCTGGATGCTGGCTAAATCTCAATCTACTAGGGGTACAACGGATCGTCATCGATCCGTGATCCGATCCGCGGAGGTTGATCCATATGGGACACCCGCGATCCACGGATCGCTCTGTGGTCTCGGCCATAGGCAAGGCCGCGGCTTCGGCCTAGCTCCGGAGCGGCGGCCATCATGGTACACCCGGCGGCCGTTTAGCACGTGATCGCTCCGTCAAATGATGGAGCGATCACTTGTAACAAACCGGCGTCATGACGCCGGTTCCTCTCTCCCCTTTGTGTACTGATCT
This sequence comes from Aquarana catesbeiana, assembly GCF_042186555.1. Classification (NCBI taxonomy): domain Eukaryota; kingdom Metazoa; phylum Chordata; class Amphibia; order Anura; family Ranidae; genus Aquarana; species Aquarana catesbeiana. Next base: position 234,238,391 of record NC_133336.1, read on the forward strand.
GTACAGTGGAGGGGAGAGATCGGATGGCAGCAGTGCCAATACTCTGCAATGCCCTGCCAATACTCTGCAATGCCCTGCTGCAATACTCTGCCATACCCTGCCAATACTTTGCCATACCCTGCCAATACTCTGCCATACCCTGCCAATACTCTGCCATACCCTGCTAATACTCTGCCATACCCCGCCAATACCCTGCCAATATACCCGCCAATACCCTGCCAATATACCCGCCAATACTCTGCCAATATACCCGCCAATACTTTGCCAATATACCTGCCAATACTTTGCCAATATACCCGCCAATAGGGAGATTGTGGATATTACAGTGAGGGAGATTTTTTTTTTGTTGATCCGAAAATGATCCGAACCGTGACTCCTGATCCGAGGAACGATCCGAACCGTGAGTTTTTTGATCTGTTGCACCCCTACGATCTACCCATCAGGCGCAGCTGTCGGCGGTTGATGGGTAGATCGCCGAGCACCGCAGATGCGGCTGAAACCGGCCCACTCTGAGCCATCGGCCCACCGGGAATCTCCCGGTAGTCCCGATGCCCACTCCATCCCTGCCCCCAACTTCATTCACCAGATCGCTCCATTCCTGCCACACTCTGCGGTATGAGGACCAAGTTGAAGCACATAACGAATGGCAAATTGAGAACTGCTCCAAATCTGCTCCACAGATGCTTGGGGCATGGAATTCCGCACTGCTCTGCTTCCAGTGCCAACTAACAGAATCTGTCCCACTGGAAATGAGACAAAGCATCAGCCACTGAGTTATCAACTCCTGGAATGTGCACAATTCCATGGATGGTACAATAGGAAGCAGTTCCAGAACATCCACATTTTGCACTAAACCAACCTCCCTCCATTCCACTGGCCAACCAACTCTCAGCACTTCAACAACCCTGACAGTAGGTTTCATAACCAGCAGAGCCCGCCGCGTCAGTGAACAGTTCTAGATCAAAATTGGAAATCACCTGCTCCAGCCAAAGAGAGAGACCATTGTAAGAAACCAGAAATGAATTCCACACTCACAGGTCCTCACTCTGATTCTGCCCCAGCCGAATACAAGGATGTGGCGCCTTAATGGCAACTGTAGCAGCCATCAGTCGTCTACAAAAAATGTGGCCCATGGGCATACTGCAACAAGCAAAATTCAACTTGCCCAAGATAGATTGCAAAGCACGAAGTTGAATTTTTTACATTGCCTGGTGGCAGAAACCATCCCTATCAGATATTCAAGTTTGTCCAAAGGCACGGTGTCGATGGCAATACCCAGAAACCGCAACTCAGTGGCTGGGCCCTCCGTCTTGTCAGGGGCCAATGGCACACCAAAAAACTCAAAAGCATGTTGGACTGTTGCCAAAAGTGAGGCACAGATTGTACTTCCAGCAGGCGCTATGCACAAGAAATCATCTAAATAATGGATAACTGAATTAACCCTGTAAATATCCTGAACCTACCATAACAAAAGGGAACTAAACATTTCAAACAACGAACAAGAAATGGCACAGCCCATTGGTAAATCATCTATCAACAAAATTTTTGCACCCCAGCAGATGGCAACAATTAGGATGTACCGGCAATAAACGAACTTTGCCAACAACGAACATTTACCATACCTACGAACTCATGACACTGCCATATCAAAAGAAGTATAGGACACCGTGCAAAGCTCCGGATCAATGGCATCATTCTCTGAACCCCCTTTAGGATGCGACAAGTGATGAATGAGGCGTAACTTATTTGGTTCTTTTTTGGGGATAATACCCAAAGGGGAAATACTGGCGGTAAATCAACAGGGCCAGACATGCGACCCAAAGCAACTTCTTTGAAAAGTTTTCCTGAAGACGACCACTGAATGTAAACGAGATAACTGCAAGGTATCTGCCATCAGAGGGACAACCAGCAACTAGCAGGGTATCAGAAAAACCCTACGAGAAACCCAGCTGCAACACACAAGTTGCCTCCCTATTAGAATAGCGCTTTAGGAAAGGCGCCATCTTTTTTACCTTCACCAGCGTCTTCCCTCCTTTCCAGCATCGCCTCCTTTTTCCTTTTCCTTTCTTGAAGCATCTGGACAGCGTGTGAGACCCTCCACACCCTGAACAGTCGTGACCGAAACTTGCAAGATCCGGCAATGAATTGCCAACATAACCCCCTGCGATTTGCCGCCGCTTGTGTAGAAGCTGCCGCACCCTGTGACCCACCCTGAAAGGGAGGAACCAAATTCTATGGAGACATCAGTTTCATCCTAAAACTGATATTTTTGTGGTCCCACCGTAATGAAGGCTGGACTGCCTTGCGCTGTTGAATTTGCTTGTCATAGCAAAACCAAGCAACCCCACCATACACTCGCTGGGCTTCGCCGATAGAGTCCAGATAACAAAAAATGGCGGGGGGGGGGGGCAATTCTCAGGGGCCTTTTCCCCAATGACACTAGCTAAAATTGCATATGCCTGCAACCAGTTTGAGAATGTACAGGGAATCAACCAATACTCTAATTTTTCTTCTTACTCCTTCTTACTTTCATCTGGTTTAACTTTAAATTTCTCCAATGGCAACAAAGAAAACATTTCCACATACTCATCCTTCCATATACGCTCCTTCACTTCCAGTTTTAAATGCGCACCCAAAGGACCTTCAAAACACACATACACTTCGTATTTTTGCCAGACGTACCCCAACAACCCCGGCGACTCCTTTGTCAGACGTTTTGTTGTGCGAAACCTTACCAGATGTAGTTGACTGGAGGAATCCGACAGGCCCGCACCAGGAGGGCGAGCTGAGGCCTCAGATGAAATCCTGACTGCCTGACTACTGACACTGTAGGTGGCAGCTTGTGCTGTGGACCACGTAGCTACCAGAGATTAAGAAGCCCCAGACGTCACCCCAGCTTCACAGTGCCTCCCTAAGACGCGCTAACAGGGTGTGTATGACATCCTCCGTGCCAGGGGCACCCACCAAAGAAGGGACTGAGGACCTAGCACTACTCCCCAAAATGCCAGCCACCCCCCCATTGCCGCAATCCCGGCTGAGCTGTCAACTAAGCCCCCGGAGCCCCCTTGAACAGAGAGAGAATGAGAACAAGAAAGAGGACATGCACCCACCTCACTCCTGCACTCTGAACCCACCTCACTCCTGCATTCTGCACCCATCTCACCCACTGCACTCTGCACCCACCTCACTCCTGCACCTAACGCATCCCTGCACCTAGCGCACTCCTTAACCCTGCACTCTGTATGTAGCGGACCCCCTCAACCCTGTACTCTGCATGTAGCGTTCCCCTCAACTCTGCACATAGCCTACCCCTCAACCCCGCACTTTGCACGTAGCGTACCCCTCAACCCAGCACTCTGCACGTAGCGTACCCCTCAACCCAGCACTCTGCACGTAGCGTACCCCTCAACCCAGCACTCTGCACGTAGTGTACCCCTCAACCCAGCACTCTGCACGTAGTGCACACCTCAACCCATGACTCTGCACATAACGAACCCCTGACCTTGCACTCTGCACCTAGCACACACCCCCAACCCTGCACTCTGTAAATAGCACATCCCTGCACTCTGTACCTAGCGTACCCCTGAACGCTGCATTCTGTACATAGTACACCCTTCATCCCTGTATGTAGCACATGTTTCAACTATGCACTCTTTATGTAGTGCAACCCCTTAACCCTGCACTCTGTACATAGCACACCCCTAAATGCTAGTGCCGTTTGGCCACACCCGCAATTTGATGCTTAGGTTATGATGTGCAGTAACCTCTAGCAACCAATCAGTGAGCAATAATGATTTGCAGTAACCTCTAGAACCAATTAGTGAGCAGTGATGATGTTTTGTAACCTCTAGCAACCAATCACAATCGCTGCCTGATCTGCTGTAGTAAACTCATTTTTAAGCCTAGCTGGGGGGGGCAATAAAATGTGTGCCCAGTGTCCAATCAATATTTTTACATTTTGCTATAATAAATATCCCCCAAAAATATGTAAATTTGTTTTTTTTTTCCCTCAGTTTAGGCCGATACGTATTCTTCTATATATTTTTGGTAAAAAAAAAAAAAAAAATTGCAATAAGCGTATATTAATTGGTTTGCGCAAAAGTTATAGCGTCTACAAATAGGGGATAGTTTTATGGCATTTTTATTAATCATTTTTTTTTTACTAGTAATGGCGGCGATCAGCGATTTTTTTTTTTTTATCGTGACTGCCACATTATTGGCGGACACATCGGACAATTTTTAAACATTTTTGTGAACATTCACTTTTATACAGTGATCAGTGCGATTAAAAATGCATTGATTACTGTGTTAATGTGACTGGCAGTGAAGGGGTTAACCACTAGGTGGCAGTGTAGGGGCTAAGTGTGTCCTAGGGAGTGAGTCTAACTGTGGGGGGGAGGGGCTACGTGTGACACATCACTGATCACCGCTCCCAATTGCAGGGAGCTGTGATCAGTGACAGTGTCACTAGGCAGAACGGGGAAATGCTTGTTTACATTAGCATTTCCCCGTTCTTCCTCTCCCTGAGATGATAGCGGGTATCTCCGCGGACATATAGTCCGTGGGACCCGCGATCTTACTCACGGAGCTCGTGGCAGGTGCACACGTGCGCGTCGCCAGCGGCGTGCACGTGATGGCACGGCTGCAAATTTAAATGGACATACAGGTACGCCTATTTGCGCAGCCGTGCCATTCTGTCTACGTAAATATACAGGCAGCGGTCGGCAAGCGGTTAAAGACTAAAAAGTATTGAAGATTCTCTGCATCTTATCTTATATGTATTAGCTCATCTACAATGATTCCTTCTCCTCTTGGGCCATTTCTGAATTTCATTCTTCTCCTCATCCAGAGCAAAGTTCTGGCTCCATTCACAGCTGTAGCAAAGCTTCTTCCTCTGAGGTCACTATGTAAAAACCTTCAGTCCTGGTCGGAGGCGTTCCAACCTTTTAAATTCTCTTTTAGCTACATCTGGCAAGCTATTGTCTTCGATCCTAGAATAGAGGATATAAATGGTCATCAGATCTCAAAAGAATGCTCTCACAGCATATCCTTCACTCCCTGTGTGCAATAATGAAGGATATGCATGAATATTGTTGTCGTTATTTATATTATTACTGTTATTGTTTAAACTGTTCACAAGCCTAACTACTGTGCCCCAGAGAAATAGGAGAAAAGGGACCCTCTCCCAAGTGTCTGATTGGTGAACTTTCTGTATACCTCCAGCAGTTAATCAAGCTTTGCCTTTCCTGTTGCTATAGTTGGTCAGACAATGCGAACTGACACAGAAGTTTATCATTTGATGGAATTGCAATCATTTACATCAGGATGCTTTGCAATGCATCAAAGGCTGCATAGATTGGTGAACAGAAAAAGAATGACATGATGATGGATGTAGACTGGGAGGATGAATACTGTACACATATGAGTACATGGACGGACAGACACACTTTGGAGGAATTCTGGGTAAAATAAAACTACATAGTTAAAACACTGATCCCTGTTTTAACTACTTGCCAACCGATTGGAAGGGTGATATCTCAGGTTTTACAGGCGGACCCAGTTTTAAAGCATGACATGTTAGGTATCTTTTTATTTGGTGTAACATCACCTTTTATATTTCACCTATCAGGATGGTGAGTGGAAGGAAGACAAAAACATTTGTTTCTTGATCTCCCCTAGGAGGAATGAACCCGGAATCTGTGAGCACTTCCAGGTTCAGAGCTGTCAGATTGTGGCCAGGAAAAGGACCGATCAAGTATAGTCTGTACTTGAAGCTGGAGTAGTACAGAGGAATAATATGTCCAAATGGCCCCAGATTCCTCCACAAAGAGTACCTGACACTATTACATGAAGGGCTTGCCAGCTGCCTGCAATAGCAATAAAGTTTAACATACAAACACAAATGCACATGTAGAGTGCACACTGGGCATATAAACTAACATAAGACACATTTTAGGCATTTATGCACACTCACAGTAAGAGGAATAATTTGAGGACCAACAGTAACTGCCAACTTGAGCTGTCAAGATTTTTTTTAAAGAGTCTCCTATGGAAATTGTTGGGCTTTGCAGATAAACCCAAGAAAATGTACATATTGCAACATATCAGTCCCTAGATTTGGTGGCTGCATTCATTTTTTTCCCCCATTTTTAACAATTACTGAAAATGTCTGTTGGTCTTGCCAGAGATGCCATGTTCTTAGCTCTTATGACAAAATAACCAATGTTATTTTTCTTCCAAGAAATTGTGTATTAAAAAAATATGATCCAAGCTGGCCTCATTATATGCATAATTCATAAACATATATAATTATGTCTATATCCTATTTATTGCCTATATACATTTATGTCAAATTCTAACAATATATATAAAACTACAAATATCAGTCACCAATTTATAATTGCACTTATTTCTGAGAATAATAACACATTTTATTTATAAACTGACTGTATCCATATACAGTTAAAACTAGTCATCACAGATGGTGCACCTCCCAATGTAATGACCCACCAGCCTCCAAATTCACATAATGAGAGTACTACTTTGCTCTTAGGCCTCTTTGATATAAGAACTGTCAGGCAACAAAAGCAGGAAGTTGAGGTGCATTTTTTAACTCACCTCAGCCGCCTGTCAAATCAAGGCAAAAGCTGCCATACAGCCCCATACACATTGTTGCAGCAAAACGTTTCTTATCTGGCAGTTCACAGGGTGGTTAGTAGATGACAGTCTTTCTCAAGCCCAAACGTAGGTCTGCTTTAACATCTCGTCATGATTCTAACACCCAGTACTCAAGCCCTGGAAAAGGGGATCACTTTATAAAGATCACTTTATAAAACTCCAGGAAATAGAATTTTATAAGAAAAATGTTAAAATTGAGGAGACCCCCCAATATTGTCATCCATGTGTAGAGACTGGGATATCTCCATACACAGGATGACCACAGATAGTTTTTTTTCATTCAGGCATTTGTTGAACTTGCCCATTCAACAAATGTCAACCTAACGATCGACTTCTGTTAAACAAAGACACCCACACACTGATCAAAATTTGGCTGATCCTTGCTAAACTGGCCAAATTTAAATCCATTTATTGCCAGATTTGAACAACAGTCTAGGATTGGCTACTTGGGGAGTCCAAAAAATTAGACCAATTTTGCTTACATGATCAATTATTAGCAAGATTCTAAGATTTAAACAACTGAGTGTTTAACTGCTCTAGAATATTATTGTTTCAGTCAGTCCTGTTATACTCACTGTAATTCCTTTATCCGGCTTGTTGTCAGAGCTTCCTTTAGATCACTGAAATGAAGATCCTTCAGATTGTTATCAGACAGGTCCAATGTCCTCAGTGTCTGGTTATTTCTTATTCCAGATGCCAGGTGGGGGCAGGAACTGTCTTTTAGGTGATTTTTATACAAACTGGAGAAGAGAAGAATGTTGTAAGAGGACAACTACCCATTTTTTCTTAATGGAACCCCTCCACCATATTGTGCCATACTCATGGTTATAGTCCTGTTCTCGACATCTCTGGCCATAGGCCTTAATATGTATGAATAAAGGAATGTCCACACATAAAATGCATTTCCAGCACTTTACTGTAATTTTGCAAGGAATTTTGGGACATTTGGCATCACATTTGACACACTAGCAAAATTCTTTGGTGTAAAACGTCATACATAAGAGTAGACATTCTGTAGCTGTCATTTATGCACAGAACAATAGTTTGTAAACCATCTTTCCCTTTGCACCTCCTCTGTTGGGATCACCACAGAGTTGGGACCACTTCCCCGTGTATATGAAGTCCACAGCATTCAGCTTCCATCACCGAGTAAGGATAAGGTGCTTTCTTTAGCATATCAATCTCTCCCAATATCTACAGCTGTGCCCAGCTGGGCACGTTTCCAGGATGGTACACTCATCCCCAGGTGTCACTAGTACTCACATCAGAAGACTTAGGCCTGGCCTAAAAGGCCTTAGGCATCCCATTCAAAACCCACAAAAAAAACACAAAAAGAGTCAAGGTGACTACAGCTTTTCCTTCTGAGTTCTGTACTCCCTCACCTGAGGTTTCAGGCTTCTTAGGGGCCCTGGAAGAGTAGGCAACAACATCTGTGGGGTGTTTGGCTCCCTTGTCCCAACTCAACCCAGCTCCTCCCATACCGGCATATATATGGGCACTGACTCCACCCATTACATCACTGAAAAGGAACTTTCCTAGAAAGGGACTTAACACCCAATTACAAAATTCCATCTATTATACTATATTGGGAACAAAGACATCTATTGCCAGACAAGCTAACTGCAACTGCCAACAATGTTACCAAAAGAAAATACATTTTTCCCAGGAATGAATGTAACTATTCTCTACATGAATAGAGCTCATTTCTCTTTATTGGAATCATTTTTATTAGACTATGACTAAGCACCCCATAGTGGTGTGAAACATGTCAGCTTTTCATTGATCCTGTGCCACTGGCATCTTTGTACCAGAAGAAATTTTAAACAGTCTTCAATGAAGGTGTCAACAGAGTGAGGCCGCCCAGCCTTTTCTTTGATTCATTCCTACATGCAGAGCCAGCACCTGTTTCCATCAGCAGGTGGGATGCATTATGAGATGTCTGACTAGAGCAGTGCTCTTTTGTCATTTATATTAGATCACTTTATAAAACTCCAGGAAATAGAATTTTATAAGAAAATGTTATAATGGAGTAGACCCCCCAATATTGTCATCCATGTGTAGAGAAGATGATATCTCCATACACAGGATGACCACAGAATACCACTGACACGACTCGTATTGTGCTATAATCTAGCATTTTGTGCTAGAATCAGCATTGTTAGTGATTCGACGGGATGTTTTTTATCTGATATTCTATTTATCTCTGCTGATAAGAGCTCTGTACTCATAGAAAGTAATAGGAAAATATCTGACACTAAATAGCAGATGTGCAGTAATGGGGAGCTCTTCCAGCGCTGAATAGTAGATGGTCATATCAGATGAAAGAAATTTGTATGAGGTTCTGATTGCTCATTGCATACAGTAATAAACTGTATTTATACCAGGCTAGATTTAATGTTTACTTTTTATAGTTTTAAATTTACCAAACCTATGTAAGAGCAACACCCACCCAAACTATCCAGTCAATTTGTATCCAGTCAGGCAGGCCTATGCACTACTTAGCTTAGATAAAAAAAACTGCACATTCAGACTGTACCATGTGTGGTGAGCTTTAGACAAAGTCTATTTCATAGATGATACCAGAGTTTGATAAGACTTTAAGATTTAAACAACTGCATGTTAAACTGTCCCAGAATATTATTGTCTCAGTCAGTCCTGTTATACTCACCATAATTCCTCTATCCGGCTTGTTGGCAGAGCTTCCATCAGATCACTAAAATGAGGACCCCCCAGATTGTTATCAGACAGGATCAGCATCCTCAGTGTCTGGTTATTTCTTATTCCAGATGCCAGGTGGAGGCAGGAACTGTCTTCCAGTTTATTCTTATCCAATCTGTAGAAGAAGATAAGGATGTTACCAAAATAAAATGAATCCCTCCCCCAGGAATGAATGTAACTATTCTCTACTTGAATGGAGCTCATTTCTCATTATTGGAATCAGGCCCAGACTGGCCATAGGGCCCAAGGCAGCTGGGCTGCTCCGTGAGCCAATGCCGCACACCTAGCCCCTCCGTACCCGCCAGTTCAGTTTAGCTGTCAGGGCCAGGTGACCCGTGACCATAAGGGGGAGGGAGAGATAGAGAAGACACCTGCTGCAGACACCACAGGGCTCGACAAGAGAGAATGTGAGTGTGGCCCCCTGTGCATCTGGATAGGAGGAGTGGTGGGGGCAGCTGCATATAATAGAATCAATCTCTCCATTTTCCTTTCCTGAAAGCCTGCTACAGGTAGAGGAGGATAAGCTGGCTTTCAGAGGCTGCAGGAGGAAAATGGAGTGATTGATTCTTCTATATGCAGCCACCCCCACCGCTCCTCCTATCCAGCTTCCTTCTGCCACCGCCCCCCAGTGCTCTCCGACCCCTCGGTGCTCTCAAACATCCCCCTGTGCTCTCTGGCCCCCCCAGTGCTCTCCGACATCCCCCTGTGCTCTCTGACCCCCTTGTGCACTCCAGCTCCCCCAGTGCTCTCTGACATCCCCCTGTGCTCTCCAGCCCCTGTGCTCTCGGGGCCCCACAGTGCTTTCTGACATCCCTGTGCTCTCCATCTCCCCCCTGTGCCTTCTGGCCTTAAAGTGCTTTCCAACTCCCCCTGCGCTCTTCAGCCCTCCCGCCATGCTCTCCACCCCCCCAGTGCACTCCAACAGCCCCCTATGCTCTCCACCACCCCCAGTGCTCTCCAACATCCCTATGCTCTTCGGCCCCCAGTGCTCTCCAGCCCCCCCAGTGCTTTCCAACCTCCCCCAGTGCTCTCTGACATCCCCCTGTGCTCTCGGGCCTCCCCCAGTGCTTTCCAACATCCCTGCACTCTCCAGCCTCCCCAGTGCTCTCCAGCCCACCTGTGCTCTCTGGCCCCAAAGTGCTTTTCAACTTCCCTAGTGCTCTCCGATATCCCCCTGTGCTCACCAGCCACCCTCGCTGTGCTTTTCACCCCCCAGTGCATGTCAACATTCCCCTATGCTCTCCGACATCCCTGCACTCTCCAGCCCCCCTTTGCTCTCCCCCCAGTGCTCTCCAGCCCTCCTGTGCTCTCTGGCCCCAAAATGCTTTCCAACTCCTGCAGTGCTCTCTGACATCCTCCTGTGCTCTCCAGCCCCCCTGCTGTGCTCTTCAGCCCCCTAGTACACTCCAACATACCCCTGTGCTCTCCACCTCTCCTTGTGCTCTCTGGCCCCAAAGTGCTTTCCAACCTCCCCCAGTGCTCTCCGACATCCCCTTGTGCTCTCCAGCCCCCGTGCTCTCGGGGCCCCACAGTGCTTTCTTACATCCTCCTGTGCTCTCCAGCCGCCCTGCTGTGCTCTTCAGCCCCCCAGTACACTCCAACATTCCCCCTGTGCTCTCCACCTCCCCCTGTGCTCTCTGGCCCCAAAGTGCTTTCCAACTCCCCCAGTGCTCTCCGACATCCCCCTGTGTTCTCCAGCCCCCCGCCATGCTATCCAGCCCTCTAGTGCACTCCAACATCCCCGTGGGCTCTCAAGCCCCCCTGTGTTCTCCACCCCACTCCATGTTCATCTCTTCCACCCCATGTTCTGTGTCCCCCAGTGCTCTCTGTCCCACCCCATGTTCTCTGTCTCTCCCCTGTACTCTCTGCCTCCCCTGTGCTCTCTTTATCCCCACGCTTTCCAGCCCCCAGTGCTCCCCACCTCCCCTCTGTGCTCTCCGCCTCTCCCACCCTGTTCTGTCTGCCTTCCCCTTTGCTCTCCAGCCCCCCCAGTGCTCTCCGTCCCATCCCTGTGCTCTCCAACCCTCCAGTGCTCTCCAACCCCCCCTGTGCTCTCCAACCCCCTCCACTCCACCCGGTGTTCTCTGCCTCCCCCTGTGCTCTCCACCTCTCCCCCATGCTCTCCAACCCTCCAGTGCTCTCCAACCCCCCTGTGCTCTCTGGCCCCCAAGTGCTTTCCAACCTCCCCCAGTGCTCTCTGACATCCCCCTGTGCTCTCCAGCCCCCGTGCTCTCGGGGCCCCACAGTGCTTTCTGACATCCCTGTGCTCTCCAGCCCCCCTGTGCTCTCCATCTCCCCCCCTGTGCCCTCTGGCCTCAAAGTGCTTTCCAACGCCCCGTGTGCTCTTCAGCCCCCCGCCATGCTCTCCACCCCCCAGTGCACTCCAACAGCTCCCTTTGCTCTCCACCACCCCTCTGTGCTCTCTGGCCCGAAGTGCTTTCAAACTCCCCCAGTGCTTTCCAACTCCCCCAGTGCTCTCCAACATCCCCCCGTGCTTTTCAGCCCCCCCCAGTACTCTCCAGCCCCCCAGTGCTCTCCAGCCCCCCTCAGTGCTTTCCAACCTCCCCCCAGTGCTCTCTGACATCCCCCTGTGCTCTCGGGCCTCCCCCAGTGCTTTTCCAAATACCTGCACTCTCCAGCCCCCCCCAGTGATCTCCAGCCTCCCTAGTGCTCTCTGCCTCCCCTCATGCTCTCTGGCCTCAAAGTGCTTTTCAACTTCCCCAGTGCTCTCCGACATCCCCCTGTGCTCTCCAGTCCCCCTTGCCGTGCTTTTCAGTCCCCCCAGTGCACTTCAACATCCCCCTGTGCTCTCCCCCTCCCCTCTGTGCTCTCTGGCTCCGGAGTGCTTTCCAACTCCCCCAGTACTCTATGACATCCCCCTGTGCTCTTTGCCCCCCCAGTGCTCTCCACTTCTCCCCCACCAGCGCTCTCCGGCCCCCAAGTGCTTTCTAACCACCCCCAGCGCTCTCTGACATCCCCCTGTGCTCTCCAGCCCCCCCTGTGCTCTCGGGCTAAAATACCCCCGTGCTCTCCACCTCCCCCTGTGCTCTCTGGCCCCAAAGTGCTTTCCAACTCCCCCAGTGCTCTCCGACATCCCCCAGTACTCTCCAGCCCCCCTGCCATGCTATCCAGCCCTCCAGTGCACTCCAACATCCCCGTGGACTCTCCAGCCCTCCAGTACTCTCAAGCACCCTGTGTTCTCCACCCCACTCCATGTTCTCCTCTTCCACCCCATATTCTGTGCCCCCCAGTGCTCTGTCCCACCCGTGTTCTCCGTCTCTCCCCTGTACTCTCTGCCTCCCCTGTGCTCTCTTTACCCCCATGCTCTCCAGCCCCCAGTGCTCCCCACCTCTCCCCCTGTGCTCTCTGCCTCTCCCACCCTGTTCTGTCTGCCTTCTCCTTTGCTCTCCAGCCCCCCCCAGTGCTCTCCGCCCCATCCCTGTGCTCTCCACTCCACCCGGTGTTCTCTGCTTCCCCCTGTGTTCTCCACCTCTCCCCCATGCTCTCCAACCCTCCAGTGCTCTCCGAACCCCCCAGTGCTCTCCAACCCCCTGTGCTCTCCAGCCTCCCCCCAGTGCTCTCTGCCTCCCTCCGTTTCCTACACCCCCTGTGCTGTCCAGCCCCCCATGTTCTCTCTGCTTCTCTACATGTTCTCTGCCTCCTCACTGTGCTCTCCCTCCCCCCCATGCTCTTTGCCTCCCCCCCTGTGCTCTCCATCTGCCCCTGTGCTCCTCTGCCCACCAGTGCTCTTCAGCTCCTCCGTGGTATCCACCCCACCCCATGTTCTCCAAATTCCTCCCTGTGTTCTCCAGCCCCCTCATGTTCTTTCAAATTAGCATACCACTCAAAGTAGTCACCCTTATGTGTTCCACCTCCCCTGCACAAACAGAGGATGCTGGCCTTGCACATAGCAGATGATCTGGTTTGAAGAAATATCTGGATGGCCGCATCCCAAGAAAATCACCTTTATTGAGTCAAAAACATATAACATTCCATACAGCAAACGAGGGAAGGAGATACAGCATACAATACAGCTAACACGTTTCACACCATAGTATTCATGCGGAAAGGATCTGGACAGCCGCACACTGAGATGAGCCAATAAAATCTTCTTTATTCAAAACATGAAGTAGTACAGTACATGACTCCGCTGGAGCAACACAGCTTAGCCGCCGACGCGTTTCACGCTCTTGCAGAGTGCTTACATAAGCACTCTGCAAGAGCGTGAAACGCGTCAGCAGCTAAGCTGTGTTGCTCCAGCGGTGTCATGTACTGTACTACTTCATGTTTTGAATAAAGAAGATTTTATTGGCTCATCTCAGTGTGCGGCTGTCCAGATCCTTTCCGCATGAATACTATTGTATCAGCAATTGCCAGCACCTGGGGTTCTCTCCCTTTTGCGTAGTGGAGGACAAGAAATCTCACCCTGGTCTGTTCGGAGCGGTGGTAATTATCTATATTCACGGTTCACACCATACTCGGTGCTTAATCGTAGCTGAAATTATAAACTAACACACAGCAATATATACATAACCCCCCATGCTCTTTCCCATCCCCCATTGCCCCCTGCAGCTCTGGCAGGTTCCCCCTCCCCTCTCCCACTGGCTGCTGCGGGGGATCCATCAGGATAGAGAGTGAGGAAGGGGTCGGTTAACATGTCATGGGCTGCTCAGTCTAAAAGGCCCGGGCCTATTTTTTGTCCCAGTCCGAGCCTGACTGGAATAATTTATATTGGATCACTTTATAAAACTTTAGGAAATAGAATTTTATAAGAAAAATGTTATAATAGAGTAGACACCACAATAATGTCATCCATGTGTAGAGACGGTGATATCTCTACACACAGGATGACCACAGAATAGCACTGACATGCATAGTTGTGTGCAGGGGGTATGCCAACTCCCCCTACTGCTCAGGCTTTCCCCCGTGTTGCCCCCCCCTGCAGTGCTACTGGATTCCCTCCTCTCCCCTCAGCTGCTGTGGGGGAAGTTTCAGGATGGAGAGCACGGGTAAGGGCTAGTCAATATGTAATTTAATGTCCCCTTCCTTTTCTAAATGAACACACTCAATCACAAACTGAAGCATAGTAAACACAGTTAACTATGCTTCAGTGTGTTTGAGCTTTGGGGTGCACACTCTAATGCAATAGGCTGCGCACACCTATGCTGACATGACTCATATTGTGCTATAACTTCCTATTCCTGATTACCATGTGATCAGTTGTGATTGGACACAGCTGATCACATGGTAAAGAGCCTATGTCATAGGCTCTTTACCAGGATTGGAGATGCAGTATGTAAGACTGACACACCACGCCACCAATTGCCGTGCTGCGTGCCCCATCCAGTCAGGATAATGAAACCACTTTCCGGCCTTCATCCTGCTATATGGCGGATGGAAAGTGGTTAAAAAAAAATTATTTTATAGCTGATAACAGAGTATGATAACATTTAGACAACAGTCTGGGATTGGCTACTTACGGAATCCAATAATTAGATTTTATAATGTTTGGAATGTTAAACTGTCCCAGAATATTATTGTCTCAGTCAGTCCTGTTATACTCACTGTAATTCCTCTATCCGGCTTGTTGTCAGAGCTTCCATCAGATCCCTGAAATGAGGACCCTCTAGATTGTTCCCAGACAGGTTCAGTGTCCTCAGTGTCTGGTTATTTTTTATTCCAGATGCCAGGTGGGGGCAGGACCTGTCTGTCAGGTCATTATAGCGCAATCTGTAGAAGAGAAGAATTTTACCAGAAGAAAATTAATTTCTCCCCCAGGAATGAATTTAACTATTTTCTACATCACTGGTCTCCAAACTGCGGTACAGGAGCCAGATGTGGCCCTTTGCTTGCCTTTATCTGGCCCTTGAGGCATTATTCCTGCCAATGACACCAATAATGAGGCACTATCCCTTCAATGACAACAACGATGGGTCATAATTCCTTCCACTGACAACAAAAATGGGGCACTATTCCTCCCACTGACACCAACTATTTCTCCCCCTAATACCAAACACTGGGCATTTGGAGACCGCTGCTCTACATGAATGGAACTCATTTCTCTTTATTGGAATCATTTATATTAGATCACTTTATGAAACTCCGGGGGCATGGCCTGACGAGGCATGCGAACAGACCTGTTCCATGGAGCTCCCGCTGGTGATCCTGTTAACAATCCTTCCCTCGCTACCTCAGACGTCCGAAACTGACCAGTACCGGTGCCTGCTGTTTCCCTGACACCCCAGGACCCTGTGGCTGCCGAAAAAAATGGACATGATGACTCGTGGGAACCGGGGAGACGCCGTGGCCTCTCAGGACTTCCAAGATGGCGCCTGGCAGTGGCAGCCTCAGAGGACGCCACAAGGCCCGGACAAGAAACCGGAGCAGGGGGGGTAAGTCCACAAAACCCCTAAGAATAAAGAACAGCCCAGAGACATGCTATACTATAAACAGAAGTTGGCAGGCCATGCAGAATCCTCACAGGCTAAAGCAAAGCACCCTGCAGTATCCACAGAACAGGCAGACAGGGAAAATGTAGACAGGCTGGATGTCACTGAACCTATGGAGTCTGTCCTTGATCCCATGCCCGATCTGTTTGATATGCAATCGAAGCATAGCCCCCAACCCACACTCAGTGAAATACTGCATGCTGTACATAGATGCACTGCTTCAGTGTATGATTTAAAAGAGAAGTTTAGGGGGCTGAAGGAGACGGTGTCTCTCCTCCGCCAGGACATTAAGAAGATCAGAGAGAGAACCACTGCTGTGAAGGGTAGAGTAAGTGACATAGAGGATCAGATGCCCCATATGAACCGGGATGTGAGGGTGGCTGCTCAGAAAACACGACAGGCCTTTGATAAAAATGACGACATTGAGAACCGCCTGAGACGCAACAATGTCCGCATCGTGGGGCTCCCAGAGAAGGTGGAGGGCAGAGACCCCACTGCCTTCATTGAAAGATGGCTGTAGGAAGTGTTTGGCAAGGAGGCTTTCTCTCCTCTCTCTGGAGCGGGCACACAGGGTGCCGCAACGTCCTCTTCCACCTGGCAACCCCACGAGATCGATGCTAGCCAGACTCCTGAACTACAGGGATCGTGAGGTTGTGCTGTGACTGGTCAGAGAAAAGGGTGCTGTGCAGTACAATGGCACCAGAATAATCTTCTACCCCGACTTTTCAGCGGAAGTGCAACACAGACGGTCCAAGTTTGCAGACATCAAAAAGCGGCTACAAAGGCTACAGCTACACTATGCCATGCTGTTCCTGGCCAAGCTACGAATAACAGCCAGAGATCAGAATCACTTTTTTGAAAATGCACAGGATGCCGCAGGATGGCTGGATCAGAATGAACAAGATCTCTGCTCCCGGGGTCCCGATAATGGAGAAGGTTGATGCTGCTTTAATCATCTTTATCAGGCATGAAGGGCGCCCAATTACCTTTTCAGCTTTCATATAGCTATAAGAGGGCCTATACTTGATACCCACTATCAGCGAGTGAAATTCCACCTACTTTCTTTTTCACCATTTTAGTTCATGTGTACAGGCGGAATGCAATTGTGCACATCACCTGTACTTTGCCTATTGCCATGGTTGACATGGCTCAAGTTTCTGTGCCCTGTTGGCAGGAGGAGGGCTTATGAAGATCAAGCCCCACAATATTTGGAAGGCCCCTGTTTTGCTCCATTGGCAGGGAGTGGGCCACAGGCTGAGTGCCACTCCTATATCTGTCACTCTGCTTGCTTTGCTGCGCAGTTGTGCATGATGTTTTACCTCAGTTTCCTGATGCCTTTCCAATGTACAAGTTACTCCATTACTACCTCATATGTACTACACTATTTGATGATTGCTCCAGATTGCTCACTGGCCAACTGCTGGTGGTATGCGGGAACACTATCTATACTTGAAAGACTTCCCCGTAACTACAAGTGGTTATATGTATGTTTACCATGTCTTCTACACCTATAGTGTCATGGAATGTCCGGGGGGTGAATGATCCATTGAAAAGGACTATGATTTCTGCGGGTATGCAAAAGTTCCATCCGGCCATAATTGGCCTGCAGGAGACCCACCTACAGGGAGATACAGTTGGGTTCTTACAGTATGCCTTGGTCAGGAAGGCCTATCACTTCACCTACTCCGCCTTTTCCCACGGAGTGAGTGTACTGATACATAAAGCACTAGCCTACCAGGAGCTGGACTCCCTCATTGATATATCTGGTAGATTTGTGTTTCTGTGTTGTAAACTGTATACAATTACCATGATATTGGCTTTTGTTTATATACTCCCCCCCCCCCGTTTTCTCGGGAGGTGCTGCAGTTGCTGCTGTCCTACCTGGCTAACAAGCCTGATACTCTGGTCCTGATTATGGGAGACTTCAACTGCTATTTAGATCCTAGATTAGATAGACACCCCCCCAAGTCGCCCCCTAAGGGCGACCGCGGCACTGCTCTTAGCCGCTATTGGCGGAGGTGGGATGGACTGACATATGGTGCATTAGCAACCCAGACAGTAAACAATTCTCGTGATTTTCTAAGACCCATCGCTCACTGTCCTGTATTGACTTATGTGTGGGTACCCCAAACATGGTCGGCTACACCTCTAAGGTAGAATATTTACCATGGGGAGTATCAGACCACTCCCCACTGGCTTTATGGTTGACCACCCAACCACCCAGTTCGTTACCCAGGGCCCCATGGCTTAAGCTGTTTACTTCACAGGAACCGATAGCCTCTCAGATTCAGGTCTTTTTGCGGTCACACTGGCAGTACCCTGACAGCCTGCAGAAATGGGAACGGGATAGTATCCTCCATTATTCACCAGGATCAGGCTGGCTTTATGCCACAAAAAACCACGGCTACAAACCTAAGGAGGTTGTTCATAAACATGCAGCTACAAGCGGATAATGGGGGTCACATGGCTCTCTTATTGCTCGATGCCAACAAGGCATTTGACAGTATCAGCTGGAGGTATCTGTGGGCAGTACTAGATATGTTTGGATTCGGGGACCGGTTCATTGCATGGGTTAAGTTGCTCTATGTTTCCCCACAGGTGACCATTAGGGTGGTGGACAGAATGTAACCTGCTTTTGCGCTGGGCAGGGGAACTTTGCAATCGCTATAGAACCATTGGCAGCCCTGGTAAGGGCCAGCACCCGGATCTGTGGGTTCCAGTATGGAGTCCTGCATGAAAAAATTATGTTGTATGCGGATGACATGTTACTCTTTCTGGGGGATCCCAGCCACTCATTGCCAGTGGTAATGTCCATAATAACGCAGTTTGGCCACTATTCTGGTCTGACCATAAACTGGTCTAAGTCAGCCCTGATGATGCTGGACAAGGACCGGGAGGTGGAACTTCCCGACTCTTGTCCCATCCCCGTGGTTACCAGCTTCAAATATCTGGGCATACAAATCTCGCCCAGACTCAGGGATTATTGCTCCCTAAATGTATATCCCTTACTATCTTGGTTTCGGGATAAGATTAATACATGGAACAACCTTAAAATGTCGCTGGCAGGCAAGGCCAACCTAATCAAAATGATTCTAATGCCCCAGTTGCTATACTTCTTACACAACTCGCCAGTAGTAATACACTTTATGAAACTCCAGGAAATTGAATTTAAGAAA
The DNA here is from genome assembly GCF_042186555.1 of Aquarana catesbeiana. Lineage (NCBI taxonomy): Eukaryota > Metazoa > Chordata > Amphibia > Anura > Ranidae > Aquarana > Aquarana catesbeiana. Next base: position 234,257,412 of record NC_133336.1, read on the forward strand.
AATTTTATAATGGAGTAGACCCCCCAATATTGTCCTCCATGTGTAGAGACGGTGATATCTCCATACACAGAATGACAACAGAACACCACTGACATGACTCGTATTGTGCTATAATCTCCTTGTGTATGGAGCATGAATATTATCAGCAGACAGTCCCTGGAATTGAAAAAGAGTGTTTTGGACACTCTTTAGAATTACAATGAATCCTCCCCACTAGGGATGAGCTTCGTGTTCGAGTCAAACCCATGTTCGACTCGAACATCGGCTGTTCGACCGTTCGTCGAATTGCGAACGATATGGGCCGTTCGCGCCAAATTCGTGTGGCGCGTCACGGCCCATAATTCACTGCGGCATCGCAGTGCATTGCTTGCTGATGATTGGCCAAGCATGCACTATGACCCGCATGCTTGGCCAATCACAGCGCCGCCTTAACAGAGAGCCGTAATTGGCCAAAGCCAAGGAGGCTTTGGCCAATTATGGCTCAGGGGATTTAGTACACGCCCCACACTATATAAGGCCGCCTGCACGGCGGCCCTGTGCAGTGTGTTCCGGTGTGCTGAGAAATAGAGAGAGAGAGAGACAGTGTCATTTCATTTGAGTTAGCTAGATTAGGCAGGACAGTCAGTCAGTTAGCTGCACTTAAAGTGTATTGTCTATATATATATGCATCCCAGGTGTTGCATATATATATATATATATACACTGTTTTCAGTTTAGCTAGATCCGTTCCTGTTATCTTCTAGACTATTTACATTTAGTGCAGTGCGTCCTGCTCACAGTGTTCAGCTAGATCCGTTCCTGTTATCTTCTTACTGACAGGCAGGCTTGTCTTGTTACAGTATTTTGAAGAAAATTACTGGTGTTCTTTTGATCCTATTAGTACCACAGTCAGGCAGCTAGACTATTTACATTTAGTGCAGTGCGTCCTGCTCACAGTGTTCAGCTATATCCGTTCCTGTTATCTTCTTACTGACAGGCAGGCTTGTCTTGTTACAGTATTTTGAAGAAAATTACTGGTGTTCTTTTGATCCTATTAGTACCACAGTCAGGCAGCTAGACTATTTACATTTAGTGCAGTGCGTCCTGCTCACAGTGTTCAGCTAGATCCGTTCCTGTTCTCTTCTTACTGACAGGCAGGCTTGTCTTGTTACAGTATATAAAGCTACCTGAAGAAAATTACTGGTGTTCTTTTGATCCTATTAGTACCACAGTCAGGCAGCTAGACTATTTACAGTTAGTGCAGAGCGTCCTGCTCACAGTGTTCTGCTAAACCTACAAGTTAGTGGGGTGCGTCCTGCTCACAGTGTTCAGCTAGATCCGTTTCTGTTATCTTCTTACTGACAGGCAGGCTTGTCTTGTTACAGTAAATACAGCTACCTGAAGAAAATTGCTTGTGTTCTTTTGATCCTATTAGTACCACAGTCAGGCAGCTAGACTATTTACAGTTAGTGCAGTGCGTCCTGCTCACAGTGTTCTGCTAAACCTACAAGTTAGTGGGGTGCGTCCTGCTCACAGTGTTCAGCTAAACCTACAAGTTAGTGGGGTGCGTCCACCTCACAGTGTTCAGCTAAACCTACAAGCTAGTGGGGTGCGTCCTGCTCACAGTGTTCAGCTAGATCCGTTTCTGTTATCTTCTTACTGACAGGCAGGCTTGTCTTGTTACAGTAAATACAGCTACCTGAAGAAAATTGCTGGTGTTCTTTTGATCCTATTAGTACCACAGTCAGGCAGCTAGACTATTTACAGTTAGTGCAGTGCGTCCTGCTCACAGTGTTCAGCTAAACCTACAAGTTAGTGGAGTGCGTCCACCTCACAGTGTTCAGCTAAACCTACAAGCTAGTGGGGTGCGTCCTGCTCACAGTGTTCAGCTAGATCCGTTTCTGTTATCTTCTTACTGACAGGCAGGCTTGTCTTGTTACAGTAAATACAGCTACCTGAAGAAAATTGCTGGTGTTCTTTTGATCCTATTAGTACCACAGTCAGGCAGCTAGACTATTTACAGTTAGTGCAGTGCGTCCTGCTCACAGTGTTCAGCTAAACCTACAAGTTAGTGGGGTGCGTCCACCTCACAGTGTTCAGCTAAACCTACAAGCTAGTGGGGTGCGTCCTGCTCACAGTGTTCAGCTAGATCCGTTTCTGTTATCTTCTTACTGACAGGCAGGCTTGTCTTGTTACAGTAAATACAGCTACCTGAAGAAAATTGCTGGTGTTCTTTTGATCCTATTAGTACCACAGTCAGGCAGCTAGACTATTTACAGTTAGTGCAGTGCGTCCTGCTCACAGTGTTCAGCTAAACCTACAAGTTAGTGGGGTGCGTCCACCTCACAGTGTTCAGCTAAAGCTACCTGTAGAAGGTTGGTGGTGTTCTCATACTACAGGCAGGCAGTTGATTTTGCTAGCTGCAGTATCAGTACATATATATATATATATATATATATGTCCCAGCTTAGTGCAGCTACAGGCCATTAGTATGTCTGGAAGGCCAAGAAGGAGAGGCAGACAGTCACAAGCCAATAAGAGAGGGCAAGCAGGCTCTGTGTCTAGTGCTGGTCGTGGAGACAGTGCATCCTCATCAGCACGTGGCCATGGGACACGCATGGCCTTTTTTTCGGCAGCTGGCCATGTTGAGCCGCAACATGCGGAAGACTTGGTCGAGTGGATGACCAAGCCGTCCTCATCCTCCTCATCCTCTCTCACCCATGCCCAGGGTACTTTGTCTGGCAAAGCAGCGGCCTCTTCCCTCGGCTCAATGTCATCAGTGACTCCTTCCCTAGCCACACCATGTCCTCCTGAGGAGTCCCTCGAACTGTTTGACCACAGTGTTGGGTACATGCTCCAGGAGGATGCCCAGCGTTTGGAAGGCTCTGATGATGATACTGAGCTCGATGAAGGCAGTAACATGAGCACGGACAGAGGGGGTGCCCAAGAAGGACAGCAATCTGGCAGTCATGCTCCCCCTGCTGCAGCATACTGCCAGGTTTGCTCCAGTGATGAGGAGGGAGGGGATGATGAGGTCACTGACTCAACGTGGGTGCCTGATAGGAGAGAGGAGGAGGAGGAGGAGGAGGCGGCACATCACCAACGAGGCAGGATGCCCTCCAGGGGACAGCCTAAGGGCAGCACATTGACTGAATCACACCCCAAAGCTCCACATGTGCAGGGCGCTGCAGTCTCTGCGTGTTATTCAAAAAGTTCTTTGGTGTGGGCCTTTTTTGAGACGAGTGCATCAGATCGCACCGCTGCTATTTGCAACATATGTCTCAAGCGTATCTCGCGTGGCCAAAACATCTCCCGCTTGGGTACCACATGCTTGACCAGACATATGTTGACCTGCCATGCAGTTCGTTGGCAAGCGTATCTAAAAGACCCACACCAAAGAACAAAGAGGACCTCTCCTTGCTCCTCATCAGCTGAGATTTCCAACCCCACTAGACCTTCATTCCTCTCTGAGAACTGCACTGAGAGGAATGAAGGTGTAGAATTAGGTGTGTCACAGCCAAGTACTTGTGGGCAATCTGATTTTGGTACACCGACGTCAGATTGTACCAGGCAAATTTCCCTGCCCCAGCTGCTGCACCGCCGAAAGAAGTTTGCTCTCAGCCATCCACATGCCCAGCGGTTGAATGCTAGCTTGGCAAAATTGCTAGCACTTCAACTGCTGCCTTTTCAGTTGGTAGACTCTGCCCCCTTCCGTGAGTTTGTGGAATGTGCGGTTCCTCAGTGGCAGGTACCCAAACGCCACTTTTTCTCACGGAAGGCGATTCCGGCTCTCTACCAGCATGTGGAAGGCAATGTCCATGCCTCGCTGGACAGGGCGGTCAGCGGTAAGGTGCATATTATCGCTCACTCATGGTCCAGCAGGCATGGACAGGAACGTTACCTAAGTTTCACGGCGCATTGGGTGACTCTGCTGGCAGCTGGGAAGGATGCAGGACAAGGTGCAGTAGTGTTGGAGGTTGTTCCGCCACCACGCCTCCAAAATGCTAACGATTGTGACACACCTCTCCTCCACCCCCTCCTCTTCTTCTTCCTCCATGGCCTCTTCCTCGGAACCAGCGGTGCTCCGTAGTCGTTCAAGGGGCTACGCAAGTACGCAGGCCAAAAGATGCCATGCGGTGCTTGAGCTGGTGTGCTTGGGGGACAGGAGCCACACTGGGGCAGAGGTTCTGTCAGCTCTGCAGCGGCAGGTTCAGAGGTGGTTGACGCCATGCCAACTTAAGGCAGGAATGGTGGTTTGCGACAATGGCACCAACCTACTCTTTGCCCTCCGACAGGGACAAATGACCCATGTGCCCTGTTTGGCTCACGTCCTTAACTTGGTGGTGCAGCGGTTCTTGGGCAGGTACCCGGGCTTACAGGATGTCCTGAGGCAGGCCAGGAAAGTCTGTGTGCATTTCCGCCGGTCATATAATGCCAGTGCTCGGCTGACGAACCTCCAAAAGGAGTTTAACCTGCCCAAGAACCGCCTAATCTGTGACATGCCCACCAGGTGGAACTCAACGTTGGCCATGCTGCAGCGGCTGCACACGCAGCAGAGGGCCATCAATGAGTACCTGTGCGACTATGGCACCAGGACAGGGTCAGGGGAGCTTGTTTTTTTTCCCCACGCCAGTGGGCCATGATCAGGGATGCATGCACTGTCCTGTCACCATTTGAGGAGGCCACGAGGATGGTGAGCAGTGACAGTGCATGCATCAGTGACACTGTCCCCCTTGTCCACCTGTTGGAGCACACGCTGCGTGGAATAATGGACAGGGCACTTGAGGCAGAACAGAGGCAGGAAGAGGAGGACTTCCTTAGCTCTCAAGGCCCCCTTTATCCAGACAGTGTTCCTGCATGCCCGCCGATCACACAGGAAGAGGAGGAGGAGGAGGAGGAGGAGGAGGAGGAGGAAGATTGTGTCAGTATGGAGGTGGAGCCTGGCACTCAGCATCAGCAGCAGTCTTTAAGGGATCAGTCCCAAGAAACACATGGACTTGTACGTGGCTGGGAGGAGGTGGCTGCGGACCATGTCGTCCTTAGTGACCCAGAGGACTCCGGACCGAATGCCTCAGCAAACCTACGCTGCATGGCCTCCCTGATCCTGCAAAGCCTGCGTAAGGATCCTCGTATTCGTGGTATCAAGGAGAAGGACCAATACTGGCTGGCAACCCTCCTTGATCCACGTTACAAGGGTAAGGTTGCGGACCTTATCTTGCCATCGCAGAGGGAGCAGAGGATGAAACATCTTCGGGAGGCCTTGCAGAAAGGTCTGTGCAATGTGTTCCCAGAGACTGGGAGGTTACAAACTCCTGTTTCTGGACAACGTGTTGCTGAGGCTTCTGTCAGTCAAAGAAGGAGCGGTGGAGAAGGTGGCCGTCTGACCGATGCGTTCAGACAATTTTTTGGTCCGCAGCCCCAAGGTATGATCGGTTCCAGCAACCATCGCCAGCGTCTGTTTTACATGGTGCAGGAATACCTAGGGGCAAGATCAGACTTGGACACCTTTCCCACCGAAAATCCTCTGGGTTACTGGGTCTTGAGGATGGATCACTGGCCAGAGCTTGCACAGTATGCAATTGAGCTACTGGCCTGTCCTGCATCCAGCGTTCTTTCGGAACGCACATTCAGTGCTGCTGGAGGCGTGGTAACCGATCACAGGGTGCGTCTGTCCACTGACTCGGTCGATCGACTGACCTTCATAAAAATGAATCAGTCTTGGATCACCACCAGCTACCAAGCACCTGATGCTGATGTAACCGAATAATTTTTTTTGAAATCTCAGATCCCTTCAAAGACTGCCTATGCTGATGCTGAGTGACTATCCCTGAGTAATTATCCTCTTCCTCCTCAATCATCACGCTGATAGCTTGTAAGAACATTTTTGGTTCTGGGCGCCACCACCAGTGCCTAAGGCACAATTTTTCAGCCCCTGTTTAACAGGGGTGTGTAATTACAATTTTTGATGTAATACTTTGCAGCAGGGCTCGTTCCTGCATTCCAACTAGAGTGTCTGTGAGGGGTTGCAGTGTTGTGGCACCAGCACCAGTGCCTAAGGCCCATTTTTTCTGCCCCTGTTTAACAGGGGCGTGTAATTACAATTTTTGATGCAATACTTTGCAGCAGGGCTCGTTCCTGCGTTCCAACTAGAGTGTCTGTGAGGGGTTGCAGTGTTGTGGCACCAGCACCAGTGCCTAAGGCCCATTTTTTCTGCCCCTGTTTAATAGGGGCGTGTAATTACAATTTTTGATGCAATACTTTGCAGCAGGGCTCGTTCCTGCGTTCCAACTAGAGTGTCTGTGAGGGGTTGCAGTGTTGTGGCACCAGCACCAGTGCCTAAGGCCCAATTTTTCAGCCCTTGTTTAACAGGGGTGTGTAATTACAATTTTTGATGCAATACTTTGCAGCAGGGCTCGTTCCTGCGTTCCAACTAGAGTGTCTGTGAGGGGTTGCAGTGTTGTGGCACCAGCACCAGTGCCTAAGGCCTAATTTTTCAGCTCCTGTTCAACAGGGGCATGTAATTACAATTCTTGATCTAATATTTCACAGCAGGGCCCTGTGAGGGCTTACAGTGTTGTGGCCACAGCAACACCTAAGGCCCAAATTTCTGCTGAGTATATAGGGCAGGACCCTACTTTCAAACAACTAACTTACAAACGACTCCTACTTGCAAACGGAAGGAGACAACAGGAAGTGAGATGAAATCTACCCCTAGGAAGGGAAATTCTCTCCTGTAAGAGTTAATATGGGAAAAACATTTCTCCTTTCCACTGATGCTTTCCAATCCATTGGGACAAAAAGTGAGGTGAAATCTTCTGAAGAGGAGGAAAGACAGCAAAACAAATGTCACAGGGGTGATAACCCTTCCCTATGTTTTCCAAAAAGCTTAAAAAAGATTTTTTGGCTGGAGCTAAACACGTTAAAAATGCACCCGTTCAAAATTACAAAGAGATTCTACTTAACAACAAACCTACAGTCCCTGTCTTGTTTGCACCTCCTGTATACTGATGTTCAGAGTATATAGGGCCTGGTGGCCCCACACCTTTCCTTATTTTAATTTGGGTGTGGGGTTCCCCTTAATATCCATACAAGACCCAAAGGGCCTGGTAATGGACTGGGGGGTACCCATGCCGTTTGTCTCACTGATTTTCATCCATATTGCCAGGACCCGACATTACATTAAACCCGCAAGCAGTTTTAAATGAGATTTTTTCCTTTAAAAATGACATTTGGTGCAGGGACTGTTCTAAACACGGGAAACACGCGTCACTTTACATGCATACTATAGACACCCCTCAGGTACGATATTTAAAGGAATATTTCACTTTTTTTTTTTTTTACTTTAAGCATCATTAAAATCACTGCTCCCGAAAAAACAGCCGTTTTTAAAAGTTTTTTTTGCATTGATACATGTCCCCTGGGGTAGGACCCGGGTCCCCAAACCCTTTTTAGGACAATACCATGCAAATTAGTTTTTAAAATGAGCACTTTTGATTTCGAACGTTCGAGTCCCATAGACGTCAATGGGGTTCTAACGTTCGTGCGAACTTTCGGTCCGTTCGCAGGTTCTGGTGCGAACCGAACCGGGGGATGTTCGGCTTATCCCTACTCCCCACCACAAATGTCAGTATGGGTGACAGATACATATAACTTCTGTACAGTGTGGAGGATCACTGAGACCAGAATGTCCATACAGACACTGTAACATTATTTACAAGGTGAAAGAAGACCTGGTGGGGAATGTAGCTGAGAGCCTCCTTAAGAACTGGTGGCCAAGGAGGGAGTAGTAGCACCGAATATGCCACTCTGCTACACTACAGACAGGGGCAGGCACTCTGCCTGTCTCTGTATGCCAATTTAGAGTAGGTCTTAATTACCCAGTTTCATTATCTACAAACTGGAGGTAGTTATTTTTGAATTTGGTGCATTAATAGCATCACTTTGTAAAAGTGGCACTGTTAACTAATATCTGAATCTTTTGCACGTGTTGGTAAAGTTACCGAAATTGGCAGTAAAGATTTATGAATTTGGCATAGGCCATTTGAAAGGGCCATAAAACACTGTCCTTATTTCTTTATTGCATCCCCCCATTGTGAGGCTGAAGTCAGCATTGCTGGTGATTGGACAGGGTGATTTTTTATCTGATATTCTATTTAAGCCTGGTACACACATATGCCGCGAACACACGCTCGGACATTCCGACAACAAAATCCTGGATTTTTTTCCGGCGGATGTTGGCTCAAACTTGTCTTGCATACACACGGTCGCACAAATGTTGTCGGAAATTCCGAACGCCAAGAACGCGGTGCCGTACAACACGTACGACGAGCCGAGAAAAATGAAGTTCAATAGCCAGTGCAGCTCTTCTGCTTAAATCCGAGCATGCATGGAATTTTGTGCGTCAGAATTGTCTACACACGCTTGGAATTTCTGATTTTGTTTTCGCTAAATTTGAGATCCAGCTCTCAAATTTTTGTTGTCGGAAATTACAACAACAAATGTCTGATGGAGCCTACACACGGTCGGAATTTCCGCCAACAAGCTCCCATCGAACATTTGTTGACGGAAATTCCGAGCGTGTGTACGGGGCATAACAATTAATTTTTTTTTTTAATGTGAGGCAAGTTCAGCAATCTCCCCCCACCAGAACACTCCAATCAGCGCTTTCTGCCATTGGCTGAGAGTGCTGATTGGGAGTCGGTCAGCTGCAGCTTTTCCAGCATGCACGTCAGTTGACTGACAGCATGACTGAAATACACACAGGCCGAATGTCAGACATTTTTTTTTAACCAGCCGTTGTCTCCCAACATTCGGCTGTATGTGCAGGGCTTTACAGTATCTCTGCTGATAAAAGTTCTTTATTCACAGGGGAGATATCTAACATAACAGTGTATGGTCATATCAGGTAAAAAAAAAAAAAAAAGTATGTATGAGGCTCTAATTGCTTATTGCAGTAAAATGAGATTCCCCCATGTATGACTATCTATTCAGTCATCTATTTCACCAGATATTCAAATAAACTGAATATGAGACTAACTAAATTCAAGGAAAATACTATTTTGTTGTGTTATTAACTTCCAAAAACAAGATCATTTTTATTGATTGGTTATTTATGGAGTCGAAAATTCAATTTTATTGATAATGTCATCTTTTTTTATAAGTTTAGGATGTAAATTTCCCCAGAATATTATTGTGTCAGTCAGTCCTGTTATACTCACTGTAATTCCTCTATCCGGCTTGTTGTCAGAGCTTCCATCAGATTCCTGAAATGAGGACCCCCCAGGTTGTTCCCAGACAGGTCCAATGTCCTCAGTGTCTGATTATTTCTTATTCCAGATGCCAGGTGGGGGCAGGAACTGTCTGTTAGGAAATTAGAGGACAATCTGTAGAAGAAAAGAATGTTACCAGAATGTTACCAGAATGTTACCAGGAATGAATGTAACTATTCTCTACATAAATGGAACTCATTTTAATTTCTCTTTATTGAAATAATTTACAGTAGGTATATAAAATAACCACCCCTTTAAAATAATAACATTTTGTTGCTTTGCAGCCTGAAATGAAGATAGACACAGTTTTTGTTTTATCCAGCTGTATTTACTCAGTGCAATTTATAACATCTAAGTGAAAGATATAAAAACAATCACTGGGTTGGAAAAATTATCACCCCCTCCTAAAAATGACTTGCAAAGCCAATCAATTGTAGCTAATCACTAGGGATGAGCCGAACACCCCCCCGGTTCGGTTCACACCAGAACTTGCGAACAGACCAAAACTTCGCACGAGCGTTAAAACCCCATTGAAGTCTATGGGACTCGAACGTTCGAAATCAAAAGTGCTAATTTTAAAGGCTAATTTGCATGGTATTGTCCTAAAATGGGTCTGGGGACCCGGGTCCTGCCCCAGGGGACATGGATCAATGCAAAAAAAAGTTTTAAAAACAGCCGTTTTTTCGGGAGCAGTGATTTTAATAATGCTTAAAGTGAAACAATAAAAGTGTAATATTCCTTTAAATTTCGTACCTGGGGGGTGTCTATAGTATGTCTGTAAAGGGGTACATGTTTCCCGTGTTTAGAACAGTCTGACAGCAAAATGACATTTCAAAGGAATAAAAGTCATTTAAAACTACTCGCGGCTATTAATGAATTGCCGGTCCGACAATACACATAAAAGTTAATTGATAAAAACGGCATGGGAATTCCCCACAGGGGAACCCCGAACCAAAATTAAAAAAGAAAACTGGCGTGGGGGTCCCCCTAAATTCCATACATTTGATTTCTCCCATAGACTTTTAAAGGGTGTTCTGCGGCTTTCGAATTTGCCGCGAACACCCCAAATTGTTCCCTGTATGGCGAACTGGCGAACAGCCGATGTTCGAGTCGAAGCTCATCCCTACTAATCACCTTCTCAATGGCACACAAAGCCATCTGACTTTTAACTTTGATCAGTTGTGGTAATTTTGATTAGCTCAGCATTAAAAGAGCTTTCCTGGAGTATTTTGGTCCCTGGTAGTGCAACTGAAGCAAACAATCAACTATGGGTGGCAAGGTACTGTCAAAAGATCTCCTGATAAAATTGTAGACCGGCATAAGCCAGGAGGTGGATACAAAAAAATGTCAAAGGCTTTATCAATGCATATAAGCACAATGAAGTCTTTTACTAAGAAGTGGAAGGTATTTGGCACAACACAGACCCTCCCTGGATCAGGACATCTCCAAACTGGATGAAAAAGCCAGGAGGAAACTGGTCAAAGAGGCTACTAAGATGCCTACAGCAACTCTGAAGCAGTTACAGGAATTGATGACAAAGAGTGGTCATTGGGTGCATGTGACAACAATATTACAAAATATCCACAAATGTAACTTGTATGGGAGGGTTGCAAGAAAAAAAAACATCCCTCATGAAAGACCACTTGCAGTCATGCTTAAGCTCTGCCAAAATGCACCTTGAAGATTTTGAGACCACATGGAAAAAGGTGTTATGATCAGTTGAGACTAAAACTGAAATATTTGGCCTCAACACCAAACGATATGTCTGGCGAAAATCCCATACAACTCACCATCCAAACAACGCCATTTCTACAGTAAAGCATGGAGGTGGTAATATCCTGTTATGGGGTGATTCTTGGCAGCAGGGACTGGAACACTTGTCAGGATAGAAGGGGAAATGGATGGGGCAAAATACCGTCAAATTCTTGAGGAAAATCTGCTGAGCTCTGCCAGAAAGTTGTAAATGGGAAGAAGTTTTATCTTCCAACATGACAATGACCCAAAGCACACAGCGAAAATGACCACACAGTGGTTGAAGGAGAAAAAGGTGAATGTCCTTGCATGGCCTAGTAAACGCCCAGACTTAAACCGAATTAAAAATCTGTGGAATGACTTGAAGACTGAAGTCCAAAACAGTCACCATCAAATTTAACTGAAATTTAGCAGATCTGCAAGAAAGAGTGGCCAATCATTTCAATGTCTAGATGTGCAAAGTTAGTAGAGGCATTACCCAATGGACTAAAGGCTGGAATTAAAGCAAAAGGTGGTTCAACAAAATACTGATACAAGGGGGTGACCCTTTTTCCAACTCAGTGATACCGTTTTTTTTATTTTTTCTGACATGTTGGTGTTATATCTTTTACTTGGATATTATAAGTTGCACTAAGTAAATATAGATGGATAAAACAAAAACCGTGTCTGTCTGCAAAGCAAAGAAATGTGATTATTGTAAAAGGAAGTGATTCTTTTCTATAACCACCGTGTATCAGATCCCTTTATAAAACTCCAGAAAATAGATTTTTTATAAAAAAATGTTATAGTGATTCATTTCTGGGACACGATTTGTAGGAGATGGCCCCTATGCTCTACCTATACACCAGCGGCTCTTCTCTTTAGCAACCCCTTGTTTCCACCAGGTATGTAATCTGAAGGCTTAGGCTAGTGGTTAGACATGTGCAGGATGAAAAAATTTGTTTAGTTTAGTTTCGTTTCGATTCGTTATTTAACTTAATTCGTTTAGTTAAATTCATGGCATTCATTACATTCGTTTTCGGAATTCGTTTCGTTTCGTATTCGAATTTGAAAAAATTCGACCGCATTCGAAAAAATTCGACCGTATTCGAAAAAAAACTATCAAATTCGAAAAAATTCTAACACATTCGAAAAAAACTGTCAAATTCGAAAAAAATTCCACCACATTCGAAAAAAACTATCAAATTCGAAAAAATTCTACCACATTCGAAAAAAACTGTCAAATTCGAAAAAATTCTACCACATTCGGAAAAAACTATCAAATTCGAAAAAATTCTACCACATTCGAAAAAAACTGTCAAATTCGAAAAAATTCTACCACATTCGAAAAAAACTGTCAAATTCGAAAAAATTCCACCACATTCGAAAAAAACTATCAAATTTGAAAAAATTCTACCACATTCGAAAAAAACTGTCAAATTCGAAAAAATTCTTACTACATTTGAAAAAACTATCAAATTCGAAAAAATTCTACCACATTCGAAAAAAACTGTCAAATTCGAAAAAATTCTACCACATTCAAAAAAAACTGTCAAATTCGAAAAATTTCTACCACATTCAAAAAAAACTATCAAATTCGAAAAAAACAATAACTGAATTTGAAAAAGTAAACTATATATAACCATTTTGCGAAATTTGAAATTCGTATAGAATGAAATCGAATTCCAATAGAAAAGATTAGGATAGAATAGAAAGTATAAAAGAATAGCATAGAAAAACAATAGATCAGAATAGAAAAAAATATAATATATTGCATTCTAAGCTTTTCTATTTGAATTCGAATTCATTCTGTACCAAATTCCAATTTTGGAAGATGGTTAAATATATATATTATATTTTTTTTCTATTCTGTTGCATTGTTTTTCTATGCTATTCTTTTCTATTCTATTCTAAACTTTTCTA